>NW_004444078.1:666670-695024 GCF_000243295.1 Trichechus manatus latirostris
ACTGATTTGAAGTTAATTTCTAACCTGTTCTAGACTTCAACTTTCTTAGACCATTTTGTGGGTGATTTGGTTTGTGGGTTTTTTTTGTTTGTTTTTTGTTCCCTTCCTATTTTGTGAAAGATGTTCATAACGTCTTCTTTCACACCTTGAACCAAATAATTTTGAGCTTTCGATGCTCATACTTTTGAGAATACATTTTTTCCTTGTTTCCTTTTGTCTGTCTGTTGATTTGAGATAATGGATGTGAAAGTACTTTGTCTGGGAAACTCAGGATACTGTAATCTGCATTAGTTGGCTGCTAAAAAAAGAAAAAGATTGCCCTCCAGTTGACTTGACTCATGGCGACCCCATATGTATTGGAGTAGAACCGTACGTTGGGATTTCAGTGGCTGATTTTTTGGAAGTAGATCTCCAGGCTTTTCTTCTGAGGCACCTCTTTGTGGACTCAAATCTCCAACCTTACAGTTAACAGCTGAATGCGTAAATTGTTTCGCCACCCAGGGACTTCATACTTGGCTTCAAGTGGGGGCCATTTCTAAGATGCAGCATCACAAGAGGTGCTCAGTAGTCCTGGGAAGTAGACAATAAATTATGGATTTGAGACCAGAGCTTGAGGAACAGTTGTAAACTGGAAAAAGGGAATCACAAGAGGACTGAAACTCTACTAAATAGAGCCAATAGGTGGGAGGGAAATTGTAGAGATGTAACAGGGTCTCCCAATATGGGGCATGCAGGGCCAGAGGGAGGTGTGTAGCTCAACTATTGCTAGGTCTGGTATAGGACTGAAACTACCCAAAAGCACTAAATTCTGGCCCTGACATTCTTCCTATTGTAATACTCGTTGTGATTCCAAAAACCTGGGGGGAGAGGATGGGGGGACGGGGGGGCTTAAACAGCAAAACAAGACTGGAAAATAGTACAGACAATTCATAAAAATTATTGCTATAATCCATCAATTTTATGAAATGCTGTGGCCTCTTAAAATTTGCCTCAAGAGCATTACTGCTGCTCTTTTATTTCATTGGCCCATTTATACCAATAAGTTATCTCTTTAACTAAGTCTTGATCTTTATAAATTTCATCTTTTTAATCTCACTTGGACTTGAAAGTCAGACTTAGATGGAATATGTTATTCAGGCTTTCAGTAAAAACTAACAGCCTGTCTCGTCCATAGCAGGCAAGAAAAAAAATAAAATCTTAGTTAAATTCTTACCTTCATCAATAAGAAAAGAGAGAAAATATCTCTTTAATGCTTTCTTTGTTCCAGGGTCTAGTGTACTAGAACAAAGAGCTGAGAGCTATGGACAGTTTCTGAGGATTTCCACCAGAGACATCTACTTCTACCTGCTCTTCCTTCCCTCAATCCTTTTACCCCTAATATAAGAAATGAAATGAAGATGTTTTGGGTGCAAGACTTCCTCTATAAGTTCCTCAATTTTTTAAAAAATTTCTCTTTTTTTTTTTTTTTTTGTGTGTGTGTGTGTATGTGATTTTCATTCCCATTCTACAAATCAGTATTATTACAAGGTCACTCATGGGGTCAAAAATCCACATTTGTAATACTCAGCCTTGGATTCCTTCCAAAGGACCTTCTTATTTGAAATAAGAGAATGACTTTACTTCACCTTTAACACTTTCTTAATGATAACACTGAAGGGTGGCAGAGCAATTTAGAAGGTGTGAAGCACTTTCACACATCATCCTGTTTAATCTTTACCATAGTCTGTGAGCTAAGTAGGGCCGGATCAGAGAAGAATCTGGACAACCTAAATCCACCTCTCCTAACATTTAGACCTGATTTTTGTCTAACATGTAACTGTTTTTAGATTATTTCATGCCATTTATAATTTCAAGTGGCATGCTCAAATTTGTATTTTCAGCAAGGTACGTGAGAGATGTATATAAGAGGGGCAAGTCTGCAAGTACAGAGACCAGCTAGTTAGAAGGTTACTGTAAATTTAGGCATGGTATCTTAAAGATCTGAACTAGTACAGTGATGATAGCAATGTAATGGGAAAATGTTTAGGAAATAAATTTGACAAGTAAGTTGCTACCAGATTAGGAAACTCCTCTACCAAAGCAAACATTATGGAGGTTAAACGTCACTCTACCCGCAATTTAGACTTTATCTGATGATGCAAGTGAAACTTTCTACGTCTCAAAATGCCTTTAAGATCTCAGCACCACATGCCATAGTACTAAAGACATAAAGAAGTGCAAGTTAATAAACATATACCTTTGTTAACCAGAGAGTTACTAATAAGAAGAAATAAGTACAAATTTGGCAAGCAACAAATGAGTTTAAGAGAAACCTAGAAAGACTTTGGTCTTTCTTTATTCATATTCACTTTCCTACAGTATTTCCCACCTTCTCCTCTCTCCTTATCACATTCTCTCAGGTGAAGTTCTCCCTCTTATATATAAATGCAATGGATGAAATCAATACAGTCAGAGAAGATCCACTCCATCTTCACCTCACCAGTATCTCCTCATTGCACTTGCATCCATACACAATCTGACATTCCTCCTGCTACAATAGAAGACCTATTTCCACTACCATTTAAGATCAAACACTACACTGTGTCTAAACCCCTTAGCTTCTCAAGGATCTTGCTTCCATCAGTATTCCTTTTCTTTCCTGCATCAACTTTTTCCTCTCTCCTTGATCATTCCCTCTCCTTACAATGATGCCTAAGAACTACCATCCAGAAAAAAACCCTCTTAACTCTACATCCTTCTCCAGTGAATGCCTCATTCTATGCTCCCTCATCAGCAAATCTGTGCAAAATTTCCACTTACTAATCCCCAATCTTTCTCAATCTCCTTCACTTCAGCTTTGGTACCACCCATGCCATAAAGAGCTCATTTAGCCCAAACCATTGTTTATAATTTACCAATAAAAATTTTGTTTCCATCTTTTAGTCATTCAATAAGAAAATGGTTCAGATTAGTTATACTGAGAATAATAAAAGTGTTTGGTTATAATTATCATGTAATTGATATAATATTAAGTTTCATGAAGTCTGGCATAGTAACTTGTTATAGATGAATTCGGCTATGCATGGTATCAAAGTAAATAAGCCTTTTTTCTCCCTTCCTCTTTTCTTTTTTCAATCGCCTGAGCATCTTCAGTTCTAACTCAGAAATGAGTGAAATCAGGCTTAAATGGTGACAATAGAATTGTGCCTTAACACAGTAGCTTAGTATTCATCTTCTAAATTATTTTTAGTTGTTGTACAAAAGATAAATTATATGTGATTTCTAAAGAAGCTTTGTCAAGCTCTAGCAAACGAGCTTAATTATAAAAAATTAAATTTTCTATAATCATCTCTTTTTTTGAAGTGTTTAATATGAAATTACATTTACTCAGTCATCAACTTGGTTCTTAGGCTTTTCAAGTAGTTTTTGGAATCTTAAACCATTATGTATAAATGTAATTTCAGTCTTTCTTTAGTTGTTGGTATTTAAATCAATTAAAAATTGAAAATTATCATTTGAGTTGTACTTCTTTTAATTAAAAGGAAGCAAAGATAATGGATTTCCTCTCTAAAATCTGAGCCCATATTACTGCATTATGACACTGATACGTATACAGTATTCATCTGTATTAGCTTTATAAATATCAGACCAAAATACCACTTGTACTATTTTAGCATCTCAATAATATGATGTAGCAGTATAATTATTATTCATATGAAAAATATCCCCACATTATGATATGAAAAAGAGGAAAGTGTTTTCTTGTTCCTATTTGTCTTTAAAATTATACTGAGATTTCTAGGAAAAAGTCATGAATGTAAAAGAGAACATGAATACCACTCAAAAACAATCGCTTAAAACTGTCTAGGCCTCTGAACCGTCAACAGCTTCTATCATGTAAATCCAACTTAACTTGCATATGGGACAGGTATATAAGAAGTAAAACTGGCATACAAGAGTGAAAATAGACAAGTTGTGCAAATTAAAGAACAGAACAGAGTTTTGATTTAAAAAAAATCTTTCAATTTTGTAAGTGAAATTTGTCCTTCATTGGAAGGTAAATTCACAGTTCAGTTTTTGATGATAAAGAGATAGTAATTTATGCAACTTATTCAGAAAAAAAAAATGTTTATAATTTGATAAATAAAATTATTTTAGTTAAATAGATACATTAAATGTTATCATTGATCAATTCTTTATATGTGTAAACAAATTGAAAATAAACTAAAGGCTACCAAGAATTGCTTTCTCATTATGCCTACTTAAAAAAAAAAAAAAAAAACACTACTTGATTAGTTTTTACTCTAAAGTAGAGAGAGAAAATGCAGTCTAAATTTTGAGAAAATTCAGGTTAGGGTTAGTATAAAATTTGTATGAAAGTTTTATTCAAAAAATTTTTTGTACCTTTGTAATAATTTAAATATATGTAGAACCAGTGTCCATGGATCATATTTTAAGTTCGAAAATCTTATTCTTTTTGTTGATACAGCCTAATGTAAAAAGAAAATAAAAAATTTAAAGGCACATTTAGATAAAATTAAAAGCATACCTAAGGTTGCATAAATAAGTAATACAACCAATATCTGCAGTGTGGAAAGTAATGTGAAAATATGTGTTCCTTCAGAATTTATTAATAACATTAATCCATGTTTTATTAGTCAGCTTTCACCAGGTAAAGCTACAGTTACAAATGACCTCAACGTCTCAAAGTCTTACAGCATCAACAGCATACTTCTTGCTCCAATGGCTGCAGTCAACTGTGGCTCTACCTATATATTTTCTCTTCCAAAGACTGGTTTCAGGAACAACCCCTATTCTGGAACATGGCTTTTCTACACAGAGGGAAAGAGAAAGAAAGTAAAAATCCACGTGATGACTTTTGTATTCCTTCTATACAGAATTCTCTCACTTCCACTCACATTTCAATGGCAAAAGCAAGTCACAAGGCCAAGTATGATATCATAGGACTGCAAGTCATATATCTATGGGGAAAACCAAATCCATTGCCATCCAGTCAATTCTGACTCATAGTGGCCCTGTAGGATGGAGTAGAACTGCCCCATAGGGTTTCCAAGGAGCAGCTGGTGGATTTGAACTGCTGACCTCTTGGTTAATAGCCAAGCTCTTAACCACTATGCCACCAGGGCTCCTTAAAACAATGTTATAAAATAAAATCTAGACTTGCTAAGTAATATGCACTTTCGTGTTTTCTGTTCTAGTATATTCTGCTTCATGTTTACAAAAAATGCTGGTTGTGAGCCAGTAACTAAATTTCCCTACCCACTAATAGGTTGTGAATTGTGGTTTGAAAAACATGGTGTTATCCCTCCTACTCAAAATGTGGTCTGTGAACCAGCAGCAGCAGCAGCATCTGGGGGCTTGTAAGAAATGCAGAACCTCAGTCCACATAGCACACCTACTAAATCAGAATCTGATTTTAACAAAACTTCTGGATGTTTTATGAGCACTTTCCAGTGTAAGAAGCCTTGTGCTGGATAAGGCATGAGGAGGATGCTTGGGACAGAGGAAGAAGTCTTCTTAGAAGTGTTTAAGGCAGAATCCCACTCAAGGATGGTCTACATTTTTTTAGAACATACAAATCTAAGTTCCAAACTAAACCTACTAATTCAGTATTTCCAAGGATATACCAGAGCATTTATGTTAAACAAATAAATAAATGAACAAACAAAATCTTTCAGAGCTTCTAAACTTCAAAGTCCAACGTGGGTGATGCAGATGGTTAAGCACTAGGCTATTAACCAAAAAGTGGCAGTCAGAACCTACCCAGAGGTGCCTGGAAGAAAGGCCTGGAGATCTGCTTCCAAAAGGTCACAGCCATGAAAACCCTATGGGGCAGTTGTACTTTGCAACACATGGGATAGCCATGAGAGTCAGAATCGACTTGATGGCAACGGGTTTGGTTTTTTTGGTGTTTGGTCTAAAGAAGTTAAATAACTGTTGTGCACTGTTGATTATTTGTTTTTGTTTTTACAAAGGCACAAACTTTGCTTCAGAAGATACAAAAATATGTTACATTTCACTGCAGATGAATCCATATAAAGGCATTTTATTCCCAGACTATTTATCCATGGGAGTATTACTGCTGCTACTTTTGACTTTATTTCTCCTTACAGGAGAATTTCCAAACATCTAGATTCTACCAATAACTGTCCTTTTATAGAAATACAATGCGACTTCCGGTAGGAATATTATTATTAGTTCTGCTGCGTTAGCACAAGCCATCCCCTGGATTACTTCCAGTAGATCCCTAACCTAGGATTTCCAGTGCAGAAGAAAATGGAGCTGCCCCTAGGTGGCTATCACTGTTCATTAAGGACCTGCCCATTGCGTTAGTACGTTTCCTGAGTGATGGGAAGTTTTAGTCTGGAAGTTGTTAATCTTACTAACACTAAAAGGCTCTCTCCCATTAGCAGCTTCTGTGTTGCATTAATAATAAGAAAGTAATAAAGAGACCGACCTCAGCTGTTCAGTCTCCCCTGAGGTGAAAGCCCAGTTTCCCTCTTATCCCCTTGGTCCACTGTAATGGTCTTGCCTGTATTAAAGTAATAGAGTAGACTATAAGATAAGTGCTGTCTATTTTATCAGAGCCTAAAATTCCTTTTTTTCAGAGAGCAGCAACTGTTTTTTTAGACTTCCAAATCTAAAACTATACCATCAATACATTTGCAATTGAGGTTGATATGCATAATTCATAAAGTTGTTTTTTTTTAAATGAAAGTGCAAATTATCAAGTGCAGAAGAAAATGGATGTTTTAGAAAAAAATCAATCTGTCTACCTTTCCTGGAAGAATTGTAAAGCAGAAAACTCTGGATGAGATGTCATTTTGTTCTTTTTTAAAAAATCAAATCACTCATCTGCACAGCAGTAAATAAAAGGAAATCAAGGAATGCATACCTTTGCTATTATAAATACTAAAAACTCTTGTTAACAGACAAAGAAGAAATGATGAGAAAATATCATATAAAAACAAAATAATTAAGTTGGATTTCATAAGTTAAGGGTGTGTATTAATAAATTATGTCTTTATTAAAAGTGTTATCTTAATAAGGATTCATAAAAACTAGAGCTAATATCATACTTAATTGCTTATGCTCCTTTTCTATTGAAAATACTTAACCTTTTGCGAAAGTGTACTTTTAGAAGATCCTCTTGACTGAAATATCTGTTTTTAAATATATGGTCTACTCATGGAATAAGATTATCTATGCAGTAGTTAGGTTGTTGCAATTTTTCATTTTCAGGTAAAACTATTTTTGCCTTCAACTACATATTTTTCATTAGGTAAATAGTAATCTATCACCTCCAAAGTGTTGCTCAGATTTTCATTCCTTGCATTCAAAATATTAGAATTTTTCCTGGATTTACACTATTAAGTCCTGATTTTACAAGGTTAGTTTTATAATTAGGTTACATAGTGCCTATTTTTGCTACCTGTAACTTAAAAAAAAAAGAAGCAATAATATCAATAATCATCATCAGAGACTGAATAGATACATTTTATAATACAATATATACTCATAACCCTTTCACCAGAAGCCTCTGTGATTGGCTCTGTGAGATATTTACATGCATTCAAATTATGTGGCAGTGAAATTCAAGAAATTACAGTACAAAACCACTAAAAGTTGTTTTCGAAAAACTAGTAATTAACATTTTTCTTATAGCTACTGAATATTTTAAGGAAAATAGAGAGCATATCTAATAATTCAAGGCCATCCATCTAAATTTTTAAATGATACATGAAAACCTTTGAATGAGAAAAATCTATAATCTAGGAGTAAGAAAATACTAAGTATTTTTTATAAAGTTTTTGTTATATTTTTCCTTTAGACATGTAACCATTTAAATCCCTTTTAATTAAATAGCTTTCATATGGTCTATTTATTAGGCAAGCAATTTTAATCAATTCAGTAGTCTCTCTAATTGTTTTGTTTTGCTTGCAGAATACACACAAATGGTTGGCATATTATTGTTAGGGTTGACCTTAAATTTTAAGAAGAAAAGAGTTGAATATGAAGTTCTTATTAAGACCCGATAACAAACAGGTCCATTGGAAAAGTAGCAGCTTTAGTACAGAATAATCTTAGTGTTGTTGGTATTATGCAGACTTACCTGAATCCCTTGTATTTGCTTTTCCTCTGTCCTACAGTCCATGAAGGGTCAGGAGAAACCAGCCAAAAGGAGACATCCACCTGTGATATTTGCCAATTTGGTGCAGAATGTGATGAAGATGCCGAGGATGTCTGGTAATATGCTATTTTTATTATTTTAAACAAAAAATGACAATGACTACTTTCTTTTTACTTCATCAGTCCTTCTCTAAAATAAGACATTGTTAGCACATTTTTATTCTCCATTTCCCAAGAGGGAAAAAAATAAGAATATGAGAGCAATAAGGAATTTCTGGAGCTCCACTAAGGCGTGGGCCTGCCAGGAACTCCCCAGGGCATCCCTTGACAAGGTATACTAAGATATCACCAAGACTCGCAAATACAGTTAATGTAAGAGATGGAGAGAAAAATTATATTACCAGAATCTTTCTTAAAGCGACTCCTTGTGTGTCAGAGTAGAACTGTGCTCCATAGAGTTTTCAGTGGCTGATTTGGGGGAAGTAGATTGCCAGGCCTTTCTGTCTTTCAAGACACTTCTGAGTGAACTCGAACCTCCCACCTTTCAGTTGGCAGCCGAGCACGTAAACTATTTGCACCACCTGTGCAAACTGAGTAGTCACAGACATTGCATATTAGGCACACTGAAATGTACCCTTTCAATTTCTTGTTTTCAATGTGTGCTAGTGACTCTGTCTATAAGTTAGCACCATTTTTCAAGCTGTTAGTTATCTTGCTGTCAGTTATTTTACTTAAAAAAAATTCACATGGATCCCTCAATTTCTTTTTTTTTTCAAATTTTATTTTAGGCATTTTCATTCCCCTGAGTTCTCTTCTCTTTAACCATCATCTTTAAGTTACATAGTTGCACTTACCAAGTACAAAGATTTAACAAATAAGATCACAACAGCAGATAAAAATTATGGGTTGCTTACTATGTGCTTGACCCTTTATGTACATTTTTTCTCTCCTCAATCTTCAAATTATAATGTAGATACCATTATTTCACTTTAGAATGAGGAAACTGAGTTTTGAAGTGTTTAACTGGCACGGCAGAGAAAAAAATAACTAGAGGTGAAAGTAACTAGAGGGAGTTAGCATAACAATTCAACTGAAGATACAATTAAAATAATATTTCTTTCCTGTCGTACCTGGAATAGTGAGATGGCCAGATTGCAGGCAGCTTAGATCCAGTGACTCTCAAGACCTGCAGGGTTAGAGCTGGTGACTGGGGAGATACCTGCAGCAGGCACTGGGAAATTGTCCAGCCAAGCAGAGTATCACTCCTGGTAGTCTAGATAAAAACAAGTGTAAAGTGTGAAGGTAGGTGTCCAAGGAGATATGGGCAAGGTTGATGGCACCAGAACGATTCATCAGTAGGCTCTATGGTCCAGCCATGAAAACTGGGGTCCAGAAGTAGTTCCTTCTAAAGGGGACCAAGGGGATGGACAAGTCAAGACCTCAGTCATGGAAGAATTGGGTATCAATCAGGAAAACAAATTAGGGACTAAAAAGGAAAAGACTAGATAGATAACCACTTACTGGAACTGGTGTACAAACCGTGGTTACAGGGGCCTGGGATAAGTGCCTGAATCTTGGAAATAAATTACAAGGTCAGAATGAAACCAGCAGCAAAGCTAACTGGATGCTGAATCAGTTAGCTTTTGGCTAAGATTTCTTGTACGCCCCCAGCCTAGAGACAAGATTAGTTCCAAAATGTGGAATAAGGCTGAACCTCCAGATGGGGGCTAAGTGGCCATAGCTGTGAAGATTAGAGGGATGCAGGGGCAGGGAGCCAAGAAGATCGTTATACTTCCCAGGCAAGAATGAAAAGTTGTTAGCAATTAAATAAAATGTACTTAAAATGTCCAATGTAAGCAATAAGGAATGGTGCTAAAATGAAAAGCGTATTGATTTTTATTTACATAAATACCTTTGTATGTTAACATATTGTAGTTAGTTATGACCATGAAGGGCAAATTGGAAACAGCTGAAGGACACAAGAATAAAGCAATAAATGAAATTAAATAGGCATGGAATCAAAGAGGCCATAAAATAAGATAGGAAGCAATAGGGGAGTGGTCTGACTCCAGTGCTAGTCAACAGAACATTCACTGAATCAGGGGAGCTTTGATGCAGTATTGATTTTGGATGAAACCATGACCAGGTCCTCTCAAAAACATAAAACACTGCATATGCTGTATGATACAAAGAGCACAACTCAGTGTTTTGTTTTCTTTGTTTGTCTCCTTTGACATGAACTAAACCACAGTTATAGGCATAAAAATTTTCTCAGGGCTGTGTTATGAAGTAATAAAAAGATGTGAATAAACACCACCAAGAAATAATGTTATTATTGTATCTGCGATACTGATTTTCTTTAACTGTGACCTAAGAAATTAATATTTTACATTTTACCTCAAGGGCTAAGTAAGTAACTTACTCAAAGATGCTCAGATACTTCTAAGATGAAGACAAAGCTCTGTTAGAATTTAAAAGCCTGTACACAGTTCAACTGATCCTGCTTTCATAATTAGATGAGGTTTTTAGTTAAGAAGCAAGTCACATGGAGAAGAAAAAATAAAAGGGAGAGAGAGAAGGCAAGTGGGATAAGGAGAGAAACAATAATTATAGGATGGCATTGATAAATCATGATAATCGTCACATAACATTTTAATGCTTTTATTTTAAGAAAACAGATGGCTTGTAGGCTAATATAACACCCTCCCTTATTTTCTATGATTTCATTTAGAGGTTTTTTCCTTGTCTTTTTTTTTCTTCCTATGGAGAACCATCAAGATTGTGGAAATCAGAATATGGTTAGGTTTTCTCAATAAGAAAGAAAGACCACTGCTACAAAATATTTTTCAGTTACAGATATTTACCTAAAAGTAGGAAAGGATTAAACCTTACAAAGAGACAGTTAAAAATCAGCATGATAGGTGGTCCACACTACAGTTACATCCACTCTCATATTGAAGGCATCCTTGTATTTAGGAAGGACTTCAGAAATAATAGAAACACCTGTGGAAAGGGATTTGTATGCCTGTTTATAGGGAAGAGGTTAAGAGAAGGAGAAAAGAAGAGCTTAAAAGATTGTTTCTCTTTATGTCTAGACTTAAAAGGGTCAAAACTAATACATTTATACATCAAAGAAACTCTCAAATACATCCTTCCAAATATAATTTATAATAAAGCCACCTCTCGTGTCACTAGGAATACCAACTTATGGTTTAAACAAATATTTCAAATAGTTTGTTTTAGAAATGGCTTCATGTTCCTTTAATTATCTTACCTGATAAATTATCTCAGTAAGTCCAAAGTAGGTCAGTAGTAGCTCTTTATACTGGAAACTATTCCTAAGAGGTAATTAGCCTAGAACTTCCTATTGATCTTGTCAGTCAGAAGTAGTTCAGAATCCTGGGATTGATTCTTGATTTAATGTAAGAAAAATTAAGTTGATAGCTGGGTCTGTTCATAGTAAAAACCAAGTATGCAATTGGCTGCATGGCTAACATTTCCAGGATGTCAGAATAGATCAAGGAAGGGAGCACAGGTGTAAGAGCAGACGTGGCTGGGTGACAAATGACATAAAGGGATAACTTAAATCATTTTCCATGTTTGCTTCATACATATGCTTTATAGCTTCTTAATCCTATTTTAGCTGTTTTCTATTTTGTACTATTTTTGTACTATTCTCTACATGCGGTTCAGACTCCATTAGCAAAATCATATTGGCTTAAATGCTATTAATTTCCCAGTAGTCTTTCATTTTGTTTTTGAAAGCATTCATAATGTTTTCCGATTTTAGTGTATAACATTCTTATGTTTGACTGCAGTGGTAAGAAGGGGAAAAAAGCAAAGTAGTTGCAATCAAATGAGTCAGAAGAGAGAGTGAATGTGCATCTATTTTTTCTTCATTTCATTGATGTTCCATAACTGAAACAGGGTGTGGGATTTGGCATTCCTTTTGTGAGTGTCTCTTACAAAGATGGTTTAGTTTGAAGTCTTTAACATCTTGCTCCTTTGATCTGAGAAGGCTTCTTGTCACTAGGAAGACTGTGTGTTGCTGGCATCATTCCCATCTTTAATGCATTTTGGACTGTGGAGACTCATGAATATTTGAAGTGGGGCAATAGCCATGGATGATCCTTGGCCCTAGATTTCACACACATATAAGTACATTAGACATTAGGTCCTGCTGACTTTAGTATGCTTAGGTTTTCAGTTTAATAGGGAAAATTAAGACACCTCTGAGGAAAATACAGAAAATGATTTCTTTTAAAACTACTACTGGTTGACAGTTGAACAAAAAGACTGTTGCAAGTGGAAAGTTTCCTACTAAAAGAAGATTGATTAGGGTTGTATTGGTATAATCAAAGAAGAAGATGCTGATTAGTCACAAAATTTTAGTGAACTAAAAGTTCATTCAGTCTTCCCCAGTGTGTTTCCCTTTTATTGATTCCCTTTACTCTATGGCCTCAGAACTGTAAATGTGGTAACCAAAAGCAGAACTGCCTCCTAACATGAGTTTACCCATGGAGACAACGAGGAAAAACAAAACAAAACAGAACTTAGGTCTGGTTTTAGAAACCCAAGTTGTTTTTGTTGGATGTATTTATGGCTGTATGCGGAGACTCTTTCAGTTCCAAGTTTTCTGCAGTTGGGGTACTGCCCCCCTCAAATTGCCTCTTATCCTCCACCCTGACGACAATGACTGGCATCTCTGAAACTGCCATAGCACTTTCTGTTTGTGTAGATGGGTGAGGACTGAAGAGTGAAGACTTTTTTGCTTCCTTTTGATGCTTCCATTTGCCCAGAAAATTCTTCCAGGAAAGAGGAAGATAGACACTTTGACTTAGGGAATGACACCTCTTTCTACTCCCATACTTCAGGGGGGAAAATGCTGATACTTTTTAGCAAATGTATGTCCACATGTAAAAGTTTGAATTTAACTTTAATTTCTTCTTGAATTGAATTTTTTTCTTTTATGTATTTCTCCACCTGTCTTAATCAAGAAGAAGAAAAAAAAACACCTTGTATTTTTCTAATTTCACACAGTGAAATAATTTAAATTTAGAATTGCAATTATGGTTATTTAGAACTAGTGTTTGTAACATGACCTGTGCTGTGATCTGTACAGGGTATTAAACAATGCCCTGTGCTAACAGACACCCTATCACTTGACCCACACATCCCTATGCAATGGCTGCCAGTAAATAGTCAAATATGCAAACTGAAGCCAGAAGCTTTAAGTGTTACACAGAAAGATAAATTAATAACAGTGACATTTATATGAGGAACAGGCAATTCCAAAAGAAAATCTAACCCACCCTCCAAACACTAGAGCTATAATTTATGAAAGATAAAAGTGAAATTTGAAAATATGCCACCATCTTTATAACAGAGGCCTACCCCTGGTCATCCATAATGCTACTTTGAAGGAATTGAGTTTTCAAATAAGTTCTAGAGAGCCTTCTGAGCTTTTCTCAGTAACTATGCTTCAATTCTGCTAGCTATCACACAGTGATTAATGTAACTTAATTAGGATACAGCAAATACAGGCCAAGATCTGGTGTAGAGCACCAAGAAATACAGAAATAAAGGATTCTAAATATTAACATTTTTTTTTATGTTTTTACAATTTTTATTTAGGTTCTACACTATAAAATCATGTAACTTCCTTTTTATATAAAACAATGAAATACTATATGAAGGCAGAACAAAGGAGACAAAACTTAGTACAGGTGGTGTTTTCACCACTGACTTAACTGTTTTCATTGCTTGCTTTCTAAAATCTCATTGTAGACTGACCCGGATAATAGGATATTGCCTTAGCTTTTAGTGCTCACTCACAGCTTGTCTCAATTTCCTCTTGAGTTTTCTAGGTCTCAGTTCCAGTATATTCTGAGTCAAGAATTCCTGTCCTTTAGAATCATGGAATACATCCTCCATGACCCAGGGTCCCAATGTAGCATCAGAGATAAAAATACAAATCCCATTATAGTTTTCAAAATATGACAGAACATTCAAAAGTTCTATTTCACTAGATTACTAAGTAAAAAGATGTTTACTATGTATCAGGCAGAGTCCTAATTGTTTATATTTATGGTGCCATTTAATTCTCACTACAGTTTTATGAAGTTAGATACACAAATAATCCCCATTTTACAAAAAAAGGAAACTGAGGCACAGAGAAGTTAAGCAAACTGCCTAAAGCCAAACAGTAAGTGGTAGAGCTAGGATCTGAACCCAGCCAGAATGACTCCAGAGACCATGCTCTTAACCACTACTCATTGTTTGATCATACATTTAATCACATAAATTGTTTGATTTGTATATAGTGCACATGTACATTATGTGTGTGTGTGATATCTAATATATGTTAGATATATTCGGTATGGAATTTCACTTTTTTTTTTCAAAATATAGTATAAAAACAAAGACTTTAAATGCCATTTTTGAAATATACCACTACTAGGTATAAGATGTCTTTGACACCCTTAAAGTATTTTCTTTCCCATAGTTATACACACCTAATGTTCCCCCCTCAACACTGTATTTTTCCTTTGTTTTTCGTAGTGGTGTTTTATTACTATTTTTGAATAATATTTTTATTATATTTATATGTGTGCCAATTAGATAAGAAGATTACTAGCCTTGAGGTTGCAGAGAAGAGACATATTATCACCAAAACCAAAATATTTTGAGCTGCTTCAATTTCAGTTTGCTTGTTTTTGAGTCTTAACAAGGACCCTGATTATCAACCAGGGGAATTATATACACATTATAACTAATGGGTTTCAGGGCTTTTTGTTTGGTAAAAAGACATATAACACAGCTTTTAGAGACTGAGCATTATAACACTTGCCCTTCATTTAATGCTGTAGTGCCACTTTTAGCAACATTTCAAAGGACTATGCAAAAGGCAGACCATAAACGCAGGGCAGAAGAACTTGGCAAGGTAAGCCATTTGCTAAGCAAGATGGGACTTAGCCTCTTTCCTTAGTACCCATGACAGTAGTTGACGTACTATAAACGCTCTTCCAAGTGCCAAAGGATAGTTTATTGCAAATACTTATTCTTGCTAAAAAAAAATAGATATTCTTGGAGATGAGAAATAGAAAAAGAGAAAGGAACCACTCAATTAAATGGCAAATAAATATGACCCATATGCCAGGGGGTTTTAATCCCTATCCTGGTGGCAGTGTCCTGCTGCATATTTTTATTATTATTTAAACTATAATATCAAGCCTCTTATTTCCCAATCTAACATATTTTTATTATGGTTTCATTAAAATAGAATTTGTTAGTCTTTTTTTCTGATTTTAAAAGTAATACCTGATTGTAAAACATACTATATAGCTACAGTATCAAAACTGATATAACAATAGACACATAGACCAATGGAATAGAATTAAGAGTCCAGAAATAAACCCACACATGTATGATCAACTGATTTTTTTGACAAGGATGCTAAGTCCATTCAATGGGAAAAAAAGAGTCTCTTCAATAAATGGTGTTAGCAAAATTGGATTTCTACATGCAGAAAAATGAAACCAGATCCATGTCCCACCCCATACACAAAAACAAATTCAAAATGGGCTTAGGACCTAAACGTGCAAAGTAAAACCATAAAATTCTTAGAAGAAAATGCAGGGGCAAGGCTGTCAGGCCTAGCTTTTAACAATGGATTATCTAATATAATAACAAAAGCACAAACAGAAAAAGACAAAATAAATAAATGAAACCTCATAAAAATTAAAAACTTTTGTTTCTCTAAAGACTTTACCAAAAAAGTGAAAAGACAAGCTACCAACCCGGAGAACATCTTTGGAAACCATATATCTGATAAGAATCTTATAACCATATGACCCAGCAATTCCACTCCTAGGTATATACCCAAAAGACTTGAAAGCAGAGACTCAAACAGAGACTTGTACACCAAAGTTCACTGCACACTATTCACAATAGCCAAAATGTGGAAACAACCTAAATGCCTATCAACAGATGAATGGATCACCAAAAGTGGTACATACATACAGTGGAACACTACTCAGCCAGTAGGAGAAAAGAAGTCTTAATGTATGCTATAATATTGGTGGTGCTTGAAAACATTATACTGAGTGAAATAAGTTAATTACAAAAGGACAAACATTGTATGAGCTCACTTATATAAAAAGACAAGAAAAGGCAAATGTATAAAGACCAAAGTTTATTAATGTTTACCAGAGGTTGGCAGGAGGGGAAAGAAGGGATGATGGAAAAATCAAATTGAGTAAGGGTAGAGTTGCGCAGCTGATTGTAAATACTGTCAATAAGTTGTGCACCTGTAAAAAGTTGAATTGGCAAAAATTGTATGATAGATATACTTACAATAATGACGAAAAAAGAGTAGCTGCTGAGGCTGCTTATATACAACCAAACACCCAATGTGGTTTGGTTCCTTGATTTGGAGGTTTAGGATCATGGTTTCATGGGGTATCCCAGTTAACTGGCCTAATAACTTGTTCAGTACTTCGGTTCTACCTCCTAGTTCATTGAGTAGTGCCTGGGGTCTTAAAAGCTTGGAAGCAGCCATCCAAGGCACAACAATTGGTCTCTGCCTGGAGGAACAGAGAAGGAGGAGAGTCAGGGATAGGAGGAGGATATGAAATATGTGACTGATTGCCTTCATGAGTAACTGCCTCCGTTGAAATGAGACCAGAACTGGATGGTGCCCGGCTACCAATACTGAACATTTTGATCAAAGCTTCTATAGAAGAATCCTGATCAAAAGGGGGAAAGGTAGAACAGAATTTCAAGTTCAGAATTAGACTTTCTGGAGCCATGGAGACTGGATGAAACCCTGAAACCACTGCCCTGAGATAATCGTTAAACTGTAAACCAAAAATATCCCCTGAAGTCTCCTTAAAACCAAAGAGTAGTTTAGCATTACCAGTAAAAAATGTCTGCCTTGAGCATTGTACTCTTTCAAGATCTATCTATATGAGATCAAATTGACAACAGCAACTCCAAAGATTAGAAAGGAACATTAGCGGGCAGTGAGTTATGTTACTGGGGGAGGAACAACTCAGAAATGGAGGATGAAAATGGTTGCATGACTCGAAGAATATAATCAATGTCACAAATTGTACATGTAGAAACTGTTGAATTGGTGTGTGTTTTGCTGTGTATATTCTCAACAACAACAAAATACATAAAAATTAAAAACAAAAGGAAAAAAGCAATACAATGTCTCATAGAGAATTTGAAAAAAAAATAGGAATACAAAACTATAGAAAAATGCAATCCCACCATTCCAAGATAAGGATTTGGGGATATATTTTCCTCTCACGTGTGTGTTTGTGTGTGTGTGTGTGTGTGTGTGTAATAAGAGTCTTTTTTAGGAGTCCCTGGGTGATGCAAAAGATTTAGCACTCTACTACTAGCCAAAACTTTAGAGTTTCAAACCCACGTTGAGGCACCTCGAGAGACAAGCCTTCCAAAAGGTCACAGCCTTCAAAAATCTATTGAGAAGTTCTACTCTGCACGCATGGGGTCACCATAAGGTGGAACTGACTCCATGCAACTAATGACAACAATCATATTTTACACATCAGTGTAGCCATCTCTCTCAAAAGTTTTTACTTTGAGGCTGAGTTTGGTGATTGATAGGAATAATAAACAACTTTTATTAATAATAGATTTGAGCATAATTTCTGTGGCTTAAATTCTAATTATTCTTGCAAATTTCTCAGTACTACTCAAGACAAATGGATTTTAGGGTACCATCCTAATATTTATCTAAACAGTTTACCAAAGCCTAACCCCTCTCTACGTCCGTGTTAGGCATTTTTCTTGGTTAACTCCAAGAGACTAGACAGTATGTGTACTGAAAGTATTCCCATTCTGTATCTAGCATGTTTATAATAAATAACTTTCTGAGGTATAAAGTTTATTTTCTGAAACTGTCCTCCGAAAGGTGTTTTAAATTGGGTAGGAACTGTTGCTGGTCTTCAGAGGTTTACTTCCAAATAGTAATATATCATATGTGTTGGTTCATCTAAACAACAAATCAACAAGCTATCCTCAGCAGCCACATCAGTCTGTTCTAGACACATTCCCCTACAAACAGAATATGTAATATCTAATAAGTGAGCAAATCATAGAATTATATGCAACACCCCATCGAAAAATCAATACTGCTGAAGTTCTAAATGCTTATTATAGTTTAAAAAAAAAAGTAATGGAAAAAGAGTATCTGATTTTTCTAATCCCCTAATGCAAAGTTGAATAAGTCAGAAGTGGGTCCATTCATCCTTTCATCACTAAGCTATTAATGAAACATAAGAAATCAGAATGATGCACTTGGGATGGTGATATTCTAAAGATTGTTTACCACAGCTCTTTTTTTATTCTTCGCAGTCTTTTCAAAGTATTTGACGTAGTAGTTCACTCTGTTCTCTGAATTCAACCTAAAATAAGCTCTCTGTAGTCAAAATTGCATTATCTAGAGTAAGAAAAGAAATGCTAGGTTCCAACGAGCCATAAGAGCTTACAGTCAGCAGATATTAAGAGATGTATATCACGGAGAAGTGCACAACAATTGGAAAAAAAGAAATGAAATAAAAAAATTAACATTACATTAGCAAAACTTAGTGATACATTTCTGTAGTAAAAATGAATATCTACATAAATGTGGTAGTTTAGTACATTTAAATATAACATCAAATTATCAGTTACGGAAAAAGGAGTAAAAATAGTACTTTTGAGTTCAGTATAAAGTTCATTTTTAATTGACTGTGTTTTCCCTTCTCTAGAAAATTTGTTATCTGGGAGACAGAAAATATAATAGAGCTATTTGTGTTACAGTGACATTAAATGGTCAGCCCTAAAAAATTTTTTTTTAAAAAGAAAAGAAGCCCTGCATTGATCAACTTATCTGATCTGACATTTTTGTGTAACATTGTGCGTGTGCGTGTGTATGTGTGTGTGTGTGTATCAAAAGAAAACAGAGGCCAAGAGAAATTAAGTGATTTTACCCAAGGCAGGATCTCAGTTCTCTAGCCTGGGGTAGAATCACTTCATTTCCCCTGGCCTCTGTTTTCTTCAAAGTATATATAGAGATGATAGATAGAAATCAATTTATTGTGATATAATTTACATAAAATTCACCCATTTAAGGTACAATTGTACAATTCAATATTTTTTAGTGTATCCACTGAATTGTGCAACCATCAAGACAATCAAATGTAGCACATTCTGATCACCCCCAAAAGAAACCGCATACCCATTAGCAGTCCTTCCTCATTTCCCCCAACTGTATTTCCCAAGCCCTAGGAACCAATAATCTACTTTAGGTCCTATATATTTGCCTATTCTGGATATTTCACGTAAATGGAATCATACAATAGTGTGGTTCTTTCACACAGAATAATGTTTTCAGGGTTCATCCATGTTGCAGCATTTTTCAGTACTGCTTTCCTTCTGATTGTTTAAGCATGTTCCATTGCATGGATGCATCACATTTTGTTTATCCATTTGTTAGTTGATGGACATTTGAAGTTGTTTCCAGGTTTTGGATATGATAAATAATGCTTCTATGAGCATTCACATACTAGTTTTTGTGTGGACATATGTTTTCATTTGTCTTGAATATATACCTACGGGTGGATTTGCAGGGTCATTGACTCAAAGGCACCTAACAACAACATAGTATATATAGTTCCTAATTCCAATGAGGAACTGCCAAACTTTTTTCCAAAGCTACTGCACCATTTTATATTCCCACCAGCAGTGTATAAGGGTTCCAATTTCTCCACATTCTTGTCTTTGCTTGCTATTATCTGTCATTTCAATTACGTGGCCATACTAGTGGGTACAAAATTGAATGTCATTGTGGTTTTGACTTGCATTTTTCTGATAGTTAATGATATTGAGCCTGCTTTCATGTGCTTATTGACCATTTGTATATCTTCTTAGGAGAAATGTCTACTCAATTTTTTTTCTATTTTTTAATGGGGTTATTTGTCTATTATTCAGTTGTAAGATTTTATATATATATTCTAGGTACAAGTCCTTTATCAGATATGTTATTTGCAAATATATTCTTCATTCTATGAATTGTCTTTTCACTGCCTGATGGTATTCTCTGAAACATAAAAGTTTTTTTAATTTTGATGTAGTCCAATTTTAATTTTTTTTTTTTTTTTTTTTTGGTCACGTGCTTTTGGTGTAATGACTAAGGAGGCTTCGCTTCACCCAAGGTCACAAAAATGTATACCTATACTTTTTAAGAATTTTTTAATTTTAGCTCATACATTTAGGTCTCTGATCAATTTTGAGTTACTTTGTATATATGGAATGAGGAAGGGGTATAACTTTTATCTTTTGCATGTGGATATCCATTTGTTGAAAAGACTATTCTTTCCCCCATTGAATTGTCTTGGCACCCTTGTCAAAAAGCAAATGACCGTAGTGGTGAGGGTTTATTTCTGAACTTTCATTCTATTCCACTGATCCGTATGTCTATCGTCATGCCAGTACTGGCCTCCATTTTCTCAGATGTAAATGAGGGCATTGGCCTAGGTGATTTCCATGGTTCCTTTGAGCTCAAGCCTCTTCTAAAGTAGGAGCAGACTACTGTGAGCTATAAAGACCTACTTCACAAGCATCCTCAGTGCTCCTAGTGGCATTGTTCCTCTTTTCATTTTGGCCTAAATTTTGTATCACTCCTTCTAAATAGGTGATCTATTGTGTCCAGAAGGTAGCACTTACTGCTCTTTACTTAACCCTCATACCCTATCAGACATCTCTTTAGAAAGCACAGAAAACAGGAGGCTGTACAAAGGATTTGGAAAAACTATGATAAACATAAGATAAACATGAAATAAAGTTATTTAAATAAGAGGAAAAGTTCAGAACTGAATCATAATACAATGTTGGGGAGAAGGAAAAAGGCAAAAGGTAGTATAGAAAGGATTTAAAAGAAAAACCAAGGCTAAAAGAAGCTGCTAGAATCGATCTAAGACATTACCTCTGAGTGTCCTGGCATTGAAGGTAAGGAACAAAAGGAACAACTTTTACGGCGTAATTAGAAAAGACTACAGCTAGTCCCTGACCGATGAGGGGGTTCCGTTCCAACAACTCCGTCGTAAGTTGGTTCTCATGTAAGTCAAATACTTCATTTTTTTTTTTAGTTATCATTATTATTGCCTTTTATTTTCAGGATCTTTATAAATCAGATCTTTATTTGTCTTTGGGGGTGGCATGAGAATGATAACATCAGCAAATTATGTGCTGCAACATTATATGTAGTACCTATTACTAACAATAAGATATACAATTAAAAAAAAAAGGACGGTCATAAGCGCAGTTCATCATAACTCAAATACGTCATAGGTCAGGATTACCTGTACTAGTTTATCAAAAGACACTTTTACCAATCCTGAACTTCACAATAATTTAATTTATACTGTGTGCCTTTATCAAGAGATTTTGAATTAAACAAAGGACACCATCTTTGATAACTTGCTTATAAATCTTGCAGAATTATTTATGTAGGACTTTATATAAGGTATTAAAATTGTAAAATTTTCATAACTCTGTAGAACTCATTCTTTGTAACACCTAAGTGACGATATCTGAATATGTCATTTTTACGGTATTTGACTCAGTACAAGGTTAAACCAAGAATGGATGACCAATGTGTCCCTTCGCCTTCTTCTTTCATCAGTTATCTGATCAAGGCAAAACCCCAGAATATCTGTTATGAGCAGTCTTTGATCAAGAAATAATTTGCTCATGTAGGAGTGTAAAGAAGAGTGCCAGGGGTCCTGAGATGACTCTAGGACAGTATTTCCTGAATTGTTCTCTAATTTATTTCAAACCAATTATGGGCAAATTAGAAATTAATGACTTTGTGACAAATAAACTACAAGCTGCTTACATAATATTTTCTGTAAATATTTTATTTTACTATTAATAATGTAAGACTTGGTTGTTAGGTAAGTTTGTGCAAAATGGAAAACACTGACCAGATTTTTATGACAAATAGCCTTGCTTTAATTGTAATTAGTTAATAGATTAAAAAATAGAAGTGAGAAGCAACGATTAAAATTTGCAAAGCAATAGCAATATATCACAATATAGAATCTAACAATTACGATTATGGGTTTAGAACACAAAATGTGACTTTGAGATATATTTACTTTTAAGCACTTTCTACTTTTAATTCAACTCTTTTCTTACTCATATAATCGATAAATAGCCAATAATTTCCTAGATATATTTGACTATACTGTTTCCTAAAGATCCTCTTAATGGAATTTTTAGTCTTATATTAGTATAATTAGTATTGGAAACTTTAATCCAATGATTCACATATTATATCTTTTTCCCCCCAAGTTTGTGTTTTTCTAAAACCAACGTACAGTTTCAGATTAAAACTTTCTACTGCACTGTTAAATTTGAGGGGAAAAAATCTTTCCACTAGGGACCAAATAACACATGGTAATTGCAAGAGTGCAAGAGGCAATATGCCTGCATTTTAAAAAATGCAATTTTGTTTAATTCTAATTTTTCTGCCTATAGCATTGGCTAGAAATGTTAGTGTAGAGCACCAAGAATTAAAAACTGTAGCTTACAAAGTTACTAGTCAGGAAGACTTTCTTCTGAACAGGAAATAAGACAATACAATGGTCACAACAAGAAAAGTACGGAAAACAGCAGTATCAGCATTAGCTGAGATAGGTAAGGTTTGAAAGAAAAATTTTAAAATGGTAACTAACCACTATTGAGTGCTTACCTTGTATCAGGAACTCTTCAAAGGGCGTTGTATCTATTAACTCATTTAACCCTCACAAGAACCCTACCAATTAGCTACTTTTACTATTCCAGTTTTAAAGATGAGGAAATAGAGGCATAATTATGTTACATAACTTGTTTAGGTTTACTTAGCTTTTAAGAGTCAAAGCGAAGATATGAACCCAGAGGTAATACTCTTACCTGTTTTTCCAGTAGTGCTCCAGAAAACCTGGGGCATAGTGCTGAACTTGCAAGATTCAGAGGAGTTTTACAGGTGTAAAGAAGGGATAGAAGTTTCTTTGCGGAAACAGAGAAAGGAATATATGTTTAATTAACACACATGAACTCATGTGCACCATCTCATTTAATCCTCACAACTGTGTGGTGCGTTAGGTATTATTTCCTTCCATTTATACAAAGAGGGAAACTGAGGTTCAGGTAGGTAGATAACATATCAAAGACATTCAACTGTGTGGATCATAATAAATTATGGATAACGTTGCAAAGAATGGGAATTCCAGAACACTTAATTGTGCTCACATGGAACCTGTGCATAGACCAAGAAGCAGCTATTCAAACAGAACAAAGCAACACTGTGTGTGTATCCTTTCACCATGCTTATTCAATCTATATGCTGAGCAAATAGTCTGAGAAGCTGGACTATATGAAGAGGCACACGGCATCAGGATGGGAGGAAGACTCATTGACAACCTGTGATATGCAGATGACACAACCTTGCTTGCTGAAAGTGAAGAGGACGTGAAGCACTTACTGACAAAGATTAAAGACTACAGCCTTCAGTATGGATTACACCTTAACATAAAGAAAACAAAAACCTTCAGAACTGGACCAATAAGCAACATCATGATAAACAGAGAAAATACTGAAGTTGTCAAGGATTTCATTTTACTTGAATCAGCAATCAACACACATGGAAGCAGCAGTTAAGAAATCAAATGTCATATTGCATTGGGCAAATCTGCTGCAAAAGACCTCTTCAAAGTATTAAAAAGCAAACATAACACTTTGATGACTATGATGCTCTTGACCCAACCCATGGGAGTATTTTTACTTACCTCATATGCATGTGAAAGTTGAGCAATGAAAAAGGAAGACCGAAGAATTGATGCATTTGAATTATGGTGTTGGAGATTACTGAATACACCATAGACTACCAGAACAAACAAATCTGTCTTGAAAGAAGTACAACCAGAATGCTCTTTAGAAGTAAGGACGGTGAAACTTCACCTTGCTTACTACTTTGGACATGTTACCAGGAGGGACCAGTCCCTGGAGAAGAACATCATGTTTGGTAAAGCATAGGGTCAGCAAAAAAAGAGGAAGACCCTCAATGAGATGGATTGACACAGTGGCTGCAATAATGGGTTCAAATGTAGCAAATATTGTGAGGATGGTGCAGGACCAGGCAGTGTTTTGTTGTTATTCATAAGGTCACTATGAGTCAGAACCAACTCAACGGCACCTAACAACAACAGCAACAATTAGGAGTACATATTGAAATCACACTCAGAGTTTTCTAATTCTAAGATCCGTGTCCTTCTCAGTGCATAATGCTAGAGCGTAGATGTCGAAGTAGAATTAAGATAGAAAAATTGTCTTTTCTCAAAGGAAGGAATAGCTGATGTCTGAGAATATATATTGTATCTGCAGAGTTTGAAAAGTAGGTATAGCTAAATGATAGAAAATCTCAGTTGTCAAATATATTAGTTAGAGTAAGCAATGCTAACTACTGTAACATATAAGCCCCAAATTCTCAGAGGTATAACAGAAACACACACTCACAAATTTACTTCTTGCTCCCATCACAGTTCAGACAGGTGTTTCTAGTCAAACAGTCTTAGGTAGAGTCTTTTTGTAGGGCCAGGCTATTTTCATATCATGAACTTGTCCTTCTCTTCTGTAAATTGTTAAGGTCTTCATCATTCATTTAATAGAAATCAAAAGAAAAAAAAAGATCACATATGGGAGGTTTTTATGGACCAGTCCTCAAAGTGATATTCCTCGCTTCCATCCACATTCCACTTGCCAGTACTTTACTTTCACTATATAAGGAAAATTACATAAAAGAGAGAAAACCTGGTAATGAGGTTTTGTAGTGGTCCTTGAGGAGTCCTGGGATAGTGCAAATGATTAATGTGCTTAGCTGCTAACTGAAAGGTTGAAGGTTCGATTCCACCCAGAGGTGTCTTGGAAGAAAAGCCTGGAGGTCTACTTCTGAAAAATCAGCCATTGAAAACCCTATGGAGTTCAGTTCTGCTCTGACACACATAGGGTTTTCATGAGTAAGAACCAACTTGGTGGCAATTGGTTAATGGTTCCTGAAAGAGAGAGAGACTAGAGTCAAGGAAGCCAGTGCAATACCAAGAGATATTTACTTAGTACAAACAATGAGTCGTGCTCTATCCGAACCTGGCAATACAGTGCCTAACACAGACAAAGTTTCTTCGTTTAAAGAGCTTATATTTTGAGGAAAGGAGAGACAGCAGACAGATAGTAAACAAGTGAACAAACAAGCAAGCAAGATGTTTTCAGGTAGTAAATGCTTTTTTTTTTTTTTTCCTCACTGCCAGTAAGGTAGATCTGTTTCCCAGGCTGGAGCTGGCCCCTCTGAACTGCTTGCACATTTTCTCCCCCTATGACTGCCTCTGACCTCCACTAACTAAAACCTAATTCAAATGACCCCTCCTCCAGGAAGCTTTCCAGGACCACTTGGTCCATTCCAGTTATCTTTCCCCTGCTCTGACCTCTTATGGTGCTTTTCACCTGCCTCACACATGTGGCATTAATCAAACCCTGTCTTGGACTGTGTGTGGAATTTGCCCTCAACCAAAAACAATGTGATACAACGGGAGAAACACCAGCTTCCCATGAAGACGGTCTGGCATTTGAATCCCAAATCTGCCACTAATTACCAGTTTGACTTGTCAAATTACTCATGGAGTTGTGTGCCTTCTTTTTTTTTTTTTTTTTTCCTGTTCTTTAGAGTAAATGTTTTCAAAAAGAAACACAGAGTCCTGAAAAACAGATCCATGGGAGAGGAGGAGTAGTGATTAAGATTGTGTCTTTAGGGAATGCCTTTTTGCAGATGTGGCATTTGAATCCAGTAGCAATAAAGAGCCAGACATACAAATATCTGTAGAAACAATATTCTGGTCCAAAGGCACAAAAGTGAGGATGAGCTTGGTGTGCTAAAGAAATTGGCAGAGATCAGTGTGACTAGAGCCCAGACAATAAGAGAGACAGTCTTCAATGAAACGGAAAAGGGGCCTGCTCATGAAGGTGCTGGTAGACTTTAAGAATGTCGAAATATTCTAAGGATGCTGAAAGTCTCTGAATGTTTTCATCTGGAAGGAATACAATTTGATCATCTTCACTGGCACATTCTCATGAAGCCTTAGCACTCCAGAATGTTATCATCGCCCCCACCCCCCTCATATTCTAAAGCACATTCCCTTGTTTCAATCATCTCAGTATTTAGTTACCTGGAAGTGTGGATATGTGATCTCCTCAACTAGAATGTAACCTCCTGTAGAGAAGAGACTTATATTTAATTTGTGGCTCCCTCAGTGACAAGCACAGTTCCAAGAAAGCACTTAAGTCTTAAGTGCATGAATAAATGAATGATGAATAAATAAATGAGCAAATGAAAAATACAGACATGTGCCACATAATGTCCATCCAGGAAACATCTAACCACATATACGTCTGTGGTCTCATATAGCTTTGCTAAGTATATACAGTGTATAGGCTAAGTATATAAGGCTGAATATATACACTTGTATGGACCCAGGAAGAAAGGGGCAGAGGGAGGAGGATGGGAAGAGGGAGAGGGAGGCAGGGAGTCCCATCTAGATGCGGGGACAAGTCACTGGAGGTCAGTGAACCTCGACAAGTCAGACTGAGTGGTTGGGCTGAGTGGTGGACCAGCTGCTGTGCTTGGCGGAACCTCCATGGCCTGCTCATGGCACCAGTGAGCAGCTGCTTTTCTAAATTGGGTTAGTGCAGCTGGGCTCCAGCTGGATGCAGGCTTTGCTGGGGAAGGGACCAAGAGTCAGGGGCTACAGGAGGGCTTAGGAAAGGCATGGAATAGGGAATCTGGGGCCAGAGAAGAGGGATTGGAGAAGTGCCCTGGAGAAGCTACTGAATTGGGGGAACTGGGGGCGGGGACAGAGGCTGAGGAAGTGTATATACTTTGCTAAGTAATATGGTGTTCGCACAACGTCCAAATCACATAACATCCTGTTTCACAGAACATGTGGTGGACACTAAGCGATGCATGACTAGTTAAAGGGATAGAGGCAATGTTCCAATGTTCCACTGCAACATGCTTTTACTTTCACTATGCCATTTTATCCATGCTAAGCACAATGGGTTCGTGGGGAAGAGTTTGGTAACTGCACAACTATGAGAAGCAAGAGATTAGAAAAAGTCAGAAATGAAGATTCTGAGGCTGAATGCTGGGAAGAATAATGGACCAACCTTTAGAAATAAGGGTCAGGAGATAGAGACCATTTGGAGGAAGGGAGGGAAGTGGTGGGGGAAAGTTATGCTCTTATTTGGCTGATAAAAGGCAGGACCAAGTGAAATGCCCAGTAGGCAAATAATTAAAGGTTAAGTTGTGTGGTGCAGACAGTAAGAGCTGTAGGAGTTCAGAGAAATCTAATAAAGAAAATGGATTTGGGGCTGAGGAATGAGAATAGACACTGGGGTTGCAAAAAAGTTAGACTGCTGGGTAAAACAACACAAAATATTTACTAAAAATAATGTGATAATGGGAAGAAAGGACAAACGGGGTAACTGGAAAGAGAGAGAGATCATAATACATTAATTAAGAGAAAATAAATTAAAAATAGACCAAAAAGAAAGAAAACCAAGGCACTTCTATCTTCCGTGTGATTAATTAAAAGATAAAATCACTGCCCTGCTGCTCACTGAATATTTCTGATTCCCCACATCCAGTGTAGGGGAGGTAGGACTGCATTGTGGGATCGGATTTCTTGGCTCCCAGGAGGTGGGGGAAAGCCATGTGTCTAGTTCAGGCAGTGACCTGTGGCTGAGCATTTGGTTCTCAATGTGAGGCTCTACAAAGTTCTTCCCATCCTTCTAGTGCAGTAACTGGCAGCGTTCAAGTTGGTAGCTGCTTCATCATGCTGTTTAGTTCCTTGGGTGGCCACCACGCAGCATGAACAAGAAATGGATCTTTGTTGTTTTAAGCCACTGATCTATTGGGGTTATTTGTTACTGCAACATATCTTATCCTGACTGATGAATTTAACATCAGTGTCAAGTGAGAAAGAGTATATATGGAGTGAGATTGATTCCTGAGATAGGGGACAGTGGAAAAAATTGAGGACCATTAAAAACGAAAGAGACTTTGTGTCAGCAAATTATACTAACCAAGCTTTAACACGCTTATCCCCAAAGACCTTGCACTGGG
>NW_004444078.1:695124-702915 GCF_000243295.1 Trichechus manatus latirostris
GACCATTAAAAACGAAAGAGACTTTGTGTCAGCAAATTATACTAACCAAGCTTTAACACGCTTATCCCCAAAGACCTTGCACTGGGGTGGCCCTGCCAACTTAACTGAAGTTCTATTCACCTACCCACCCATGCTCCACCTAGAGAAAAATAGGATAGGCCATCTCCTTCAGGAAGACTGGTGAACTCCTCAGACTCTCTGTATGTGTCACTCTCCCTGCCTCCTCTTCATAGTTAGCATGAGCTTGCATGATTTGCCTGAGGGACAGAAAGTTGAGACAAGGACAGTTAATGGTGATTCCAGATCTCCAGCACCACAACATCTATGACAAAGGAGAAAAAAGAAGAAAGAATAATCAGGACCAAAAGCATAAAGTAGGACAGTGATTTATAAACAGAGAAGAGCAAAGTACTTGATTGGATTCAACAAGAGGATGTATTTAGGAAGATAAAACCAAGCTTACAAGAATAAAGCAAAAATTTATTTTCCATAAGGGGCCTACAACTGTAGAGACTAGTAAAAAGACAAACAGAACAAAAAAGGAGGTAAATTCAGTTTTGTTCCTGCAATATGCAACATATTAGTGAATTTTTCTTCCATGGAGGAGTGATGAGGGGGTTGAAAGGGAAAGAAAATGAGTATCTGTTTTAGCTCAATCTTTGAATACTTGTGGAAATCTAATTTTAAATTTGAGGAATTATACTTAAAATTATATTTGAAATAGAACTACCTTATGATCCAGCAATTCCACTTCTAGGTATATACCCTAGAGATCTAATAGAAGAGACACAGACATATGCACACCTGTTTCATTGCAGCACTATTCAAAACAGCAAAAAGATGCAAACAACCTAAGTGCCAATCAACAGATGAATGGATTAACAAAATGTGGTACATACATACAATGGAAAACTATACATCTGTAAAGAATGATGAGTCCTCAAAAGGTCTTGTAATGTGTATGAATCTGGAAGACATTATGCTGAGTGAAATAAGTCAATCCCAAAAGGACAAATATTGTATGATACCACTTTTATAAAAAAAAGACAAGAATAGGTATATACAGAGATCAGTGTTCATTAGTGGTTACCAAGGATGGGAAAGGGGGGAGATGAGGAATCATCTAGATAGTAGATGCTTGTTATTTTCTTGGTGTTGGGAAACATAACACCAAATGTGGGTGAAGTGTGTACATCATGATCAAGGTCACTAAGACGTACACAAGGAAAAGAGAACACCTTTTGGTAGTCGTTTGTTATTTTAGATAGTAGATGCTTGTTATTTTTTTGGTGATGGGGAACATAACACCAAATGTGGGTGAAGTGTGTACGTCATGATCAAGGTCACTAAGACGTACACAAGAAAAAAAACACCATCTAGTAGTTGCTATGGCATAAAAGGAGCCCTGGTGGAGCAATGGTTAAGAGCTCAGCTGCTAACCAAAATGTTGGCAGTTCGAATCTACCAGCTGCTCCTTAGAAAACCTGTGGGGCAGTTCTGCTCTGTCCTATAGGGTCACTATAAGTCAGAATTGACTGAACAGCAGTGGGTTTTATGGCATATAAAATTTTGCAGCCACACAACAACAGCCAAAAAATATATGTGCAGGTATATATGTATGAAGGAGCCCTGGTAGTGCGGTGGTTAAGCACTTGGCTGCTAACCGAAAGGTCAGTGGTTCAAATCCACCAGCCTCTCTGAAGAAGAAAGATGTGGCAGTATGCTTCCATAAAGATTACAGCCTTGGAAACCATATTAGGCAGTTCTGCTCTGTCCTGTAGGATTGCTGTGAGTCAGAATCGACTTGACAACAGTAGGTTTGGTGTTTTTTGGTATGTATGCATGTATGTTTGCAGCTGTTTCTTCTCATTTTGAGTTGTGCCACATCAGTAAATGAAGGTCTCAAAAGCTTGACTCCATCCATGTCATTAAGGTTGACTCTACTTGGAGGGGGCAGCTCTTCTCCAGTTGTCTTTTGAGTGCCTTCCAACCTGAGAGGCTCATCTTCCAGCACTATGTCAATGTTCAGCTGGTATCCATAAAGTTTTCACTGGCTAATTCTTTCAGAAATAGACCCCAGGTCCTTCTTCCTAGTCTATCTTTGTCTGGAAGTTCAGCTGAAACCTGTCCGCCATGGGTGACCCTGCTGGTGTTTGAATACTAGTGGCATAGCTTCCAGCATCACAGCAACACTCAAGCCCCCACAGTACAGCAAACTGGTGGACACATGAACACAAAGAAAGACTAGTTAATATGACTATTATTCAAATTTACACACCAAACACTAAGGCCAAAGATGAAGAAATTGAAGATGTTTACCAATTTCTGCAGTCTGAAACTGATTGAACATGCTATCAGGATTGTTTGATAATTACTGGTGATTGTAATACAAAAGTTGGAAACAAAGAAGAAGGATTGGTAGTTGGAAAATATGGCCTTGGTGATAGAAACAATGCCAGAGATCAGATGATAGAATTTTGCAAGACCAACAACTTCTTCATTGCAAATACCTTTTTTCAACAACATAAATGGTGACTATACACGTGGACCTCACTGGAGGAATACATAGGAATCAAATCAATTACATCTGTGGAAAGAGATGATGGAAAAGCTCAATATCATCAGTCAGAACAAGGCCAGGAGCTGAATGCAGAACAGACCATCAACTGCTCATATGCAAATTCAAGTTGAAGCTGAAGAAAATTAGAACGAGTCCATGAGAGCCAAAGTATGACCTTGAATACATCCCACCTGAATTTAGAGACCATCCCAAGAATACACTTGACGCATTGAACAGTAATTACCTAAGACTGGATGAGTTGTTGAATGACATCAAGGATATCATACATAAAGAAAGCAAGAGGTCACTAAAAAGAAAGAAAAGACCAAAATGGATGTCAGGAGAGACTCTGAAACTTGCTCTTAAATGTAGAGTAGCTAAAGCAAACAGAAGAAATAATGAAGTCAAAATTAGTGAACAGAGTATTACAAAGGGCAGCTCAAGAAGACAAAGTAAAGTATTATAATGACATGTGCAAAGACCTGGAGTCAGAAAACCAAAAGGGAAGAATATGCTTGGCATTTATCAAGCTGAAAGAATTGAAGAAAAAATTCAGGCCTCGAGTTGCAATATTGGAGCATTCTATGGGGAAAATATTAAACGACGTGGGAAACATCAAAAGAAGATGAAAGAAATACACAGAGTCACTATACCAAAAAGAATTGGTCAACATTCAACCATTTCAGAAGGTAACATACGATCAGGACCGATAGTACTGAAGGAAGAGATCCAAGCTGCACTGAAGGCATTGATGAAAAATAAGTCCCCAGGAATTGATGGAATACCAGCTGAGATGTTTCAACAAACGGATGCAGCGTTGGAGGTGCTCACTCGTCTATACCAAGAAATTTGGGAGACAGCTACCTGGCCAACCAACTGGAAGAGATCCATATTTATACCTATTCCAAAGAAAGGTGATCCAATCGAATATGAAAATTATTGAACAATATCATTAATATCACATGCAAGTAAAATTTTGCTGAAGATTGTTCAAAGGCAGCTGCAGCAGTACATCAACAGGGAACTGCCAGAAATTCAAGCTGGATTCAGAAGAGGACATAGCACGAGGGATATCATTGCTGATGTCAGATGGATCCTGACTGAAAGCAGAGAATACCAGAAACACGTTTACCTGTGTTTTATTGACTATGCGAAAGTATTTGACTGTGTGGATCATAATAAATTATGGATAACATTGCAAAGAATGGGAATTCTAGAAAACCTAATTGTGTTCATGAGGAACCTGTACATAGATCAAGAGGCAGTTGTTTGGACAGAACTAGGGGATACTGCGTGGTTTAAAGTCAGGAAAGTTGTGCATCACAGTTGTATCTGTTCACCATACTTATTCAATCTGTATGCCGGGCAAATAATCTGAGAAGCTGGACTATATGAAAAGAATGGGGCATCAGGATTGGAGGAAGACTCATTAACAACTTGGGTTATGCAAATGACACAACCTTGCTTGCTGAAAGTGAAGAGGACTTGAAGTACTTACTGATGTAGATCAAGACTACAACCTTCAGTATAGACCTCGACATGAAAGAAAACAAAAATCCTCACAACTTGACCAACAAGCAACATCATGATAAACGGAGAAAAGACTGAAATTATCAAGGATTTCATTTTACTTGGATCCACAATCAACACCTGTGGTAGCAGCAGTCAAGAAATCGAATGATACATTGCATTGGGCAAATCTGCTGCAAAAGAGCTCTTTAAAGTGTTAACAAGCAAAGATGTCACCTTGAAGATTAAGGTGTGCCTGACCCAAGCCATGGTGTTTTCAGTTGCCTCATATGCATGCGAAAGACAGACAATGAATAAGGAAGACCAAAGAAGAATTGACTCCTTCGAATTATGGTGTTGGCAAAGAATACTGAATATACTGTGAACAGCCTAAACAAGTCTGTCTTGGAAAAAGTACAACCAGAATGCTCCTTAGAGGCAAGGATGGAGAGAGTTCATCTCACATACTTCAGACATGTTGTTAGGAAGGACCAGTCCCTGGAGAAGGATGTCATGCTTTGTAGAGGGTCAACGAAAAAGAGGATGACCCTCAACAAGACGGATTGACACAGTGGCTGCAACAATAGGCTCAAGCATAACAACAATTGTGAAGATGGCGCAGAACTGGGCTGTGTTTCATTCTGTTGCACAAGGGATCGCTATGATCAGAACCGACTCGACTGCACCTAACAACAACAACATGTATGTATATAGGCATATATGTGTATAGATATATATATGTGTGTTTATAATCTATGTATGCATATGTATATGCATGTATGTGTGTACACGAATATATATTCATATATATAATAAAGCACACAGGGGGCACAATTACGGATACTTCTTAGACATAACCAAACACCTGGCAAAATTGTTTTTCAGGGTTGGAAGGCTTAGAACTATAGTCTTGTGTGACAACATAGTCAACTGGCATAATAGTTCATAAAGTTTATGTTCTATATTCTTGTTTGGTGAGTAGTGCCTGGGGTCTTAAAAGCTTGTGAATGGCCATATAAGATACAACTATTGGTCTCTACTTGTCCGGAGCAAAAGAGAAAGAAGGAAACCTAAGACTCAGAGAAGAAACTAGTCTATGAGACTAATAGTTTACACGAACCACGGCCTCATCTACCCTGAGACAAGAAAAACTAGATGGTGCCTGGCTCCCACTACTGACTGTTCTGATCAGGGCCACAATAGGTGGACCCTTATAGAATGGGAGAAAACTGTGGAACAGATCTCAAATTCTTGAAAAACATAGACTTACTGGACCAGTTGAAGCTGGAGAATTCCCTGAGACTATTGCCCTGAGATACCCTTTAAACCTTGAACCAAAACTATTCCCTGAACTCACCTTTTAGCTAAGTTATAGATTGACTCAGAAAATAAAGAATATAATCCTTTATTAATATTTTATTATTTTTAATGTACTTTATTAATATTTTAATAAAGAATAAAGAAGTGAGTGCTGCACTCCTTTAAAAAGTCATATATATGGAACCAAATGGTTGACAGTTACTATAAAACAAAGATGAGAATGTAAGGAGGCAGGGAAACTAGATTACTGGAAACGGAACAACCAGAACAGAAATAATGATAATGTTCACGCATTGTGAAGAATGTAACCAGTGTCACTGAACAATTTGTGTAGACATTGTTGAATGAGAACCTAATCTGTTGTGTAAACTTTCAGCAAAAACAAATGTTATTTAAAAAAAAACTGTATTTGACGGATAGTTAAATGATCTGACTGTAATTTAGATATGCTGGTTGCACAACAAGGTGAATATAATGTCACTGAATTGTACGTGCAAAAAAATGTTGAAATGGCAAATGTTTTGTTATATATATTTTACCACAGTAAAAAACTGTATTTGAAATAGTATTTTATTTTTTAACGGATTTTTAAGATTCAGTATGAACTTTAAGTAGAAGACACATCAATTTTTATTTAAATGTTAATTTTTAAAACTGAAAATCCAGTTCTTAAAAAAATAATAAAAACTTTCCTTCTTTTTGAAAAGAAGAAAGAGGAACTCATTCTATTAGGAAATTTCTATCACAAGTAGAAAATCCTCACTTCCTCGAAAAAGGCCCGCATGGAGGTAGATGTTCACTAATTGTTTAGTAGGTAGTTTTTTGGTAAGTGGCGAAGAGCTCAGGCTGCTAACCAAAATGTCAGCAGTTGGAATCCACCAGTTGCTCCTTGGAAACCCTATGGGGCAGTTCTACTCTGTCCTATAGGGTCGTTATGAGTCGGAATCGACTCAACAGCACACAAGAACAACAAGTAATTGTTGAGTAGGTATGAGATTTGACGAGCTTTGTATATTTAAAGGTGGATTCAATTTGTAATTGTGTTATACCTGTGATTACAGGTGTATAATGATCATATTATGTCAAAATTTAAATCTAAGGAATATGCCTCACTTTACTCTTTGACTATGAACCATGAGCTCAAGTCACTCTGGTCTTGTTTTAATAGAGAAAGATATATCATATAGATGGATGGATGGTTGGGTGGGGAGATGGATAAATAGATTTACATAACAAGACAGCTAGGTATCTTGAAAGAACACAGGCTTTGAACAAAGAACTCTTGTGCTGAAAGGTGTCTGATTAACAGTTCAGAGGCTAAAGTCAGACCTGGGTTTAAATCTCTATGCAGCCACTTACTCCTGAGCAGCATAACCTTCCTAAACTCAATATTCTCATCCATATAAAGAGAATATGAACACCTATTGTATGAGGTTGTTAAGAAGATACATAATAACTATTATCCTTAACCTCAGTTTTATTCAAATTTCTTATTTAAAAAATTGTGTCTCAAAAGTGTTTTTCTTTGCTTATATCATAATCATTTATTGGTTAGCCTGTCTTTCATTCTCACATTATTAGTGGCCTGTATGATGGTATCCTAGCATATCATAGAAATTCTTCATAAATCTTCAAAGCAGCCAATTAAATAGGCCTTGAATGATAGCACTTATTCTACTGGAGAGGGGTGTGAAAATAATCAAACCAATTGTTTGAAATTGTATAAGTAAAATTAATGCTTTGAGTTAATTTTTTATACTTTAAATAACGGTGTAGGTGGTAAATAGATTTAATTTTAGAGTTTAAAGCCAGAAAAATCATACTATCCTGAATGGTTAGGAAGGTTCTTTTTTGTTACAGAAAAATAAGATTATTATTTATAACATAATTCCAAATAACAGTTGTTCACACTAAATGATTTCTTACTGTGTGCTAAACCCAATGCTAAATATTAATATTTTACAAAGATGATTTTGTTTACTCCTCAAAAGGACTCTGTGAGGGTTTTTATCCTTATTTTACAGATGAGGAAACTGACGCTTGAAGGGTTAAGTACTTTTAAGTACCGTGTCATAGGGCTACTAAATGGAGGGGACCAGCGTCTGAATGAAGGCAATGTAGTTCCAGAGCCCAGGCTTGTTACTACCTCACTAAATTGCCTCTCAAATAATCCTAGCATATTAAATCTGGCTGGATGGGCCTTTAGAGATTCTCATGGTTTGAATTATGTCCCCCAAAAAAATGTGTGTATCAATTTGGCTAGGCCATGATTCCTGGTACTTTGTGATTTTCCTGTATGTTGTAAACCTGCCTCTATGATGTTAATGAGGGAGGATGGGTGGCACTTGTGTTAGTAAGGCAGGACCTGATCTGTAAGACTGGATTGTGTCCTGAGGCAATCT
>NW_004444078.1:704486-722879 GCF_000243295.1 Trichechus manatus latirostris
CCCTGCACAGAGAAGCTCCTAGTCCGGGGGAACACGGAAGAGAAGAAAGCTGACGGAGAGAAAAAGCCTTCCCCTGGAGCTGATGCCCTAAATTTGGACTTTTAGCCTACTTTGACTGTGAGGAAATAAACTCTTCGTTAAAACCATCCACTTGTGGTATTTCTGTTACAGCAGCACTAGATGACTAAGACAGAGATCATATAATCCTGTCTGTTTGTATTACTGCTGGTAAATGTAAAGCAGAGAGAAGTTAAACGATCTGCCCAAAGTTATACACTTCTGTCTTCTTCCTCAACATAATAACACACTCTCGTGGAAACTCATTTCTAGGATTTATACAAACTAATGGCAAAGTCATGACATTTTTTAATTGAATGCCCAATAAAAGAATCATTTTCATCTTGTTTTTCCATCTCCTGCCCATGAATGAAATGTAAAAACGTGTTGCAAAGCCAAAAGAGTTCTTATTTTCACTAATAGACTGCTTTTTTCACAGAAGGAAGAAAACCATCCTTAGATGGAGTCTATTTTAGATGAAATAAGTGTGCAGCTGTTTTCTTTGTGAAGAGCATCTCTGAGGCATTAGGAGAAAAGATGTCATGACTGACCTTCTAGGTCATGTAACTTTAGCTTACAGCAAACACATGACTTGAAGAAAAGTATAATCTTTCCTATGCTGCTGGTATTATATATTTTATAAGCTGCTCTAGGACACTTGACTACAGTCCCAGGTAGAAAACCAGTGGAGCTAAAGGTGCTTCGTCTTTTCAATAGACTAATTAATTTTATTTTTAACTGATAAAGATTTTTTTTGTACGATCAATCTTTTACTCTTGCTTTATTCAGACCTTAGAGGAGAGTTAAGAAATATGTATAGAAATCTGAATGATCTTGTGATTTCAAAGTCAGGAATTATTTCCCTTGAAAGTTTTTCCCTTTTAAATGAAGAAAGAAAGAACATCCTCCTTAAGTTGGTGGACTTTTGCATACTTAAGGCGTTTTTGTGTAGCTGATTAGGAAAAAAATCAGAAGGGGTCACTTCCACCTTTTACGAAGACAAAACAAGAAAGGCTCTGGATCATCTTCAATGAAAACTATATACCACGACTGAACACAATTTAAAATTTCATCCACTAGATAAAATATGCGTTAAAAGTTCTACACAGGAGCTATTCTAAGTCTTTCATATAAAGGGCCAACTCTCTCAGTTACTAGTTTTGTGACCTTAATCAAGTTACCTAACCTCTCCAACCCTCTGTTTCTCTGCCTGTAAAATGGGAGAAATAACAGTACCTACCTATGGTATTTTTATAAGGGTTAAATGCTAAAATGTATATAAAGTATTTAGGAAAGATTTTGCTATTCAGTAAACATCTGCTGTTATTTTTATGAGTCCAACATCCAATTGCAATACACTCATCTACTCTGGAGGCTTCAATTTTTACCATTAAGCATATCATGGGCAAATTTTTTACAACCTTGACTCTTATGCAATGAATATCCCTTTATTTATTTAATGCATAGTTGTTGAGTATCTACTAAGTGTCAGACATTGTTCTAGGTACTGGAGGTATAGAATTGAACAAGACTGTCAGAATGTTCCCTTAGTGTGCTTACTTTCTATTGGAGAAACATGATAATTTAGTAAATATATATGTAACTTACTAGAGATAAGTGCTCAGGAGAAAAATAGAACACAGAAGTGACATGGGGTTATTGCAACATATTAGACAAGGGTGATGAGGAAATAGGGGTGGATATTATGATTTTAGGGTGACCAAGGAAGACTTTCCTAAGAAGGTAACACTTTAGTAAAAACATGAAGAGATGAAGAAGGAAACCATATAGACATCAGTTCTGTTCTGTTCTGTATCACAACAAACATTTGTTGAGAACCAACCGGTGCCGTGTATTTTAGGTATCACCTTCACTCTGGAGACTGGTGGTGCAGTGGTTAAGAATTTAGCTGCTAACCAAAAGATCAGCAGTTTGAGTACACCGGCCACTCCTTGGAAACCCTGTGGGACAGTTCTACTCTGTTCTGTAGGGTCACTAAGAGTCAGAATTGACCCAACGGCAATGGGTTTTTGGTTTTTTTTTTCTCTCCATATGTTCAAGATTAATCCATCATCTTCCTTTCAAACCTATTACATGTGCAGTGCTTCTGGCAATACCATTCTTCTAGTCCCCAGGCAGGAAATTAACCATGCCATCATTGATACTTCCTTTCCATTCCCTTGTCTACATATACCCATACCTATCTACTCAGTTGCCAAGTACTCTAAACTTTACCTCCACAATTCTTTTTTGTTTGTTTCCATTGATGCCTATGTAGTTCAGACCCACATTACCTTTGCCTGGACTATTTTAATAACCACCTAGATAGTGCCTCAAAGTCCAGTCCATGGCAGTCATTTCAATCTTTATAGACATCAGTGGAACTGTCAGTTCACAGTTCAAAATTCTTCAACAATTCTCTGAATCAAAATAACTTAAACAGTGAAAAAGATCAGGCAGTTCCAGGTTTTGTTAATTCAGTTGCTCAACAATATCCAAGCTCTAGGTCATCTCACACAGATTCCCTTGGTCTTCACATCTTTGAAACAGGAGACTAAGGCAAGCTTGGGCATAAAGTTCTTATAGCACAACATCCAAAGTCAGAAAGGAGAAAGCCTCCATCTCAGAAAACTTATATACTGCCATCCCCACTCGCAACTGCAGACTTCTGTTCATTGCTATGGTTGTGACACATATCTGGGCTTACAACAATCATGAGTAAGGGAAAGACTAATCAGCATTCACCCCCTCAACACAGGAGCTTCCAATGTCAGAACAAAATAAAAAATTCTTTAGCAAGGAAAAAGAAGAGAAGGAATGACTTTTGGGTGGACAACAAATAATGTCTGCCAAATCTTCCACTGAATAAAATATTCTGTATGATATAAAAGCCTACTGAGATCTACCTCATTTTTCCTTCTACTATACACTTCAGCCAATAGGAGGCTGAACTCTCTCATCTCCGTGCCTAGATCTCAGTTGTTCTCAATGTGTGGTCCAGGAATTACGATATCCTTTGCCTTTTTCATTCTCATTCTCCATCATATCTGCTGTATTAGAAGGTCTCTAGGTCCAGCCCACACTCAAGGGGAGAGGATTATACGGGGCATGAATACCAGGAGATGGGTCATTGAGGTCCATTTTAGGTGCTGCCTACCACATCCAATATCTTTTTCCTCTTTTCACTCATTCCGTTCTCCCTTGTACTCTATAGTGCCTTATGTACATATTGTCTTGCATGTTGCAGTAGATGGGAATGGATGAAAGAATGAATGATGCAGTGAAAGTTTGATTTAAATTCCTGTGGGCAGTCTTTGTGAAAAATGATCAATATGAGAAACTGACCTTAAAATTTTCATCAAATGTTACAAAATCTTAAGACTGGCTGCCTTTTTTGTTTCAGATCTTTATCTTTCCACAAGCCACATGTATGGATTTCTCTTTTTAGCCCCTTATCATGAACTGTCCTCTCTCTAAGCATGGGTTCTTTCTGACTTCTCAAAAATCTTATTTAGTTTATTGTCATGGGTGAATTATTGTACTTGAGGAGAGAATTAATGATACAAGGGACAGCTGGAGTGCATCTGGAGAAAGTGTTCCGTTGGCATTTACATTTTCATTTTGGACTGCATCAAAATGGCAGGGGAGCTACGCCCTTTTAATGATTCGCACATGTGGTCAGGCATTGTGCGAGCAAATAATGCTTCCCAGTGCTTGTATTCAATTTTCAGAAAAAGAAAATAAAAATAAGCAGGAGCCTTTGTAGATCTAAGCATTTTCTTCAGTTTTCTTCCTCCGTCGATCCCACAATGTGTGAGCTTTCACTTCCAGATCTGTTTCAAGGGACTTTTATAATGATAGAAGCTAAGTCTTTGTTTCCGAGGAGCAGAATACAAAGTGCATCAGTGTGCCATTTAAGAAAAACTATTTTGTCAGTCTTGTTTATGCACTCAAGATAACACAGTGTCTGGGAAAAAAAAAAAAAAAGCTGGGCCCAGCCTCTGCCTGTTTATTCAGTATAAACAGAAGCATCCCTTTTGATTTTGTAAGGACAGGATGTGTGCTAATTTCACCAAGTAAAAGCCACTGCACTTGGCCGTATAAATTCTTGTCTGGGGCAACCTTGCTGCTTCACAATATTGTGAAAGTGCACATAAAGGATAATATGATGATGCACATCAAATATTAATGGGCATTGACACATAGTCATCTATTACAGCAGATAAGTACCCATACTGAGCCCTTGTAGGGTTATGCCTGGCTTCACCTTTATCTTTACACTTCAGCTCTCCCTCTTCCTCCCAAGCCCAAACTAAACAAAGCACTCTGTACCTAACCAGCAACTCCAGGGATGTTCTGGCAGCAAAGTGACTGGTGCCCTCACGGTGGCCTATTTAGTTGCAATAAAAAGCCGATTGGGCTAATCTGTGATCAAGAGAGGAATGACATTTATTGTTTCAGGTTTATGATACTGTGGGCTGAGCAGAATTGAGAGCCGCGCAGTGGTTTTGGGGACTGGAAGTTTATAAGGAATGGATGTGTTTATATCTTTACCAATTTCTTACCAGGATTTTAGCAATAAATGTGTTGTGTTTTTATTATGTTTTATGTAAGAATGCATGAATTACCAAGTAAGAATTCAACTGTGCAATTTAGAAATAAATGTGTTGGTTAAATAGCTCAGTAGAGTAAGTATTTTTCTCTTTGTGCAAAGCTGCAAAAGCAGTTGTGCTGCATTGGTGCACTGCATTCAGATATTCCATCTCCCTACTCTGCAGCATGCCTCCTTGGGCCAGCAGCCACGCCATATCCTGCTTCATTGTAGGCCAGTGCCACACCTACATAGGAAGGAAGCACTAGAGATCTGTTTACAATTCTAAAAAATCCATCGCTGTCAAGTTAATTCTGACTCATAGTGATCCTGTAGGACACTGAAACCGGACCAATGGGTCCGTGCCCAGTATGCAAGGAGCCAATCTCTCAGACACTGGTTTTGAGAGGAAGAAAGAGTTTATTTCGCAGGCTAGCAAGTCAGAACTCAGAAGTATCAACCTCAGGTTGAGTCCCTGGATTTGAGGAAGCATTTACATTTTATAGGTTTGAGGAACTATACATATTCATACAGGGGTGGAGGAAGGTCAGCAAGATCAGGAAGTTCTACATGTTCATAGTTTCTATTGATTATTTATTACGGAGCAGGGCTAAGACTTGGCAGGGAAGTGGCCAACGGACTCTTCACTTTTGAAATGGGCTGGGCTACTGCAGATGATGTATGTCTGGTGATTTAAGTTCCTTGACATGAGTCTTTTGGTTCCTTGACCTGAGTTTTCGCATGCTATTGAGCATGCATGGGGGGGCCGAAGTCATCTGTCATCCTTGTCTGCTCTGCGCATGTCTGACCTTCTTAATCCTGTTAGATTCAGATCCGTCAGGAATTCTCCAGAAAGTCTGCAAAACAACTTAGAGGAAGTGAGTGACATGGTAGGGAGGTGACTGGAAGTGGCCTGATAACTGGTGGAACACTAATTAATTAGGTGTTTTTTAAGACCCCCTAACAACAGGGTAGAACTGCCTCATATGGTTTCCAAGGCTATAATCTTTACAGAAGCAAACTGCCACATTTTTCTCCCACAGAGCGGTTGGTGGGTTCTAATCGCCAACCTTTTGCTTAGCAGCCGAGCTCTTAACCACTGTGCCACCAGGGCTTCTATGCAATTCTAAAGCTCCCCAACTTAAAAAGACATATGATATCTTTCCATAGATAACTTTCTATAGGTAACATCTACTCGTATCTTTCCATAGATAACACACCTATTGAATTTTGTATCCCATGATAATATGCTGAAGCAGAAATTTTGCTTGTGGTTACACAGAAAAACATTTCTATTCATTATAACTGACACCAAATTTCCCCAGGTTCTCAGATGTAAGCTGTATTGTTTTCAGCTATGTCCTCCCCATCCAGAAAGTTGTTTTTTGTTTTTTTTTCCCCATAGTGAAAGCCTTTCCTGTGTACTGGATTTCTTCCTTAGATAAGACCTTACCCAATGTGGACTTAACCAGTAACTTCACACTTGGGCATAGGCCCATCGTTCATCATCCCCTGCTCAATAATTCAAAAGCTCAATAGAAGTGCTTCAAATTGAAATTGAACTCCACTATTAACAGTCCTAGAAAAGTAGACATCATTCAGGCAAAACAACCATAGGCACTCTCAGTCACCAACACAACGCCTGATGCAGCTTGAAGCCTGGATTTCTCACTGATTGCCAATGCAAGTCCTCCGGATCAATGATTTAGTCCTGAGTGAGTAAACTTCTGATCACCTCCCTTCATCTAGGCATTAGTCTATTTCCTTTAGACTGAGCAGCAGTATAACTCATTCATCCCCTCTTTGTTCAGGCTCCTCTGCTTCTCATTAATTTTCTCCTAGTCTGTGGTTATAGGAAATTATTCATGCAATGAACTTAATTTAGAAAACTCTCCTGCATAAAGAGCTGACAACATTATTCTTCTCAGAGTCCATTCTGTGTTTACTTTCATGCTACAGCCTCTCAATGGTTGCTGACATTAGAAATAGACACTGAATTTAAAATATTTTTGTGGAAGCCATTGGACCCTAATAAGTAAGCCTTGGGTTAGACTCCAAAGGAAGTGCTTGAAAAAGAAAAACTCTGGCTCTATTTCCTTATCCCTTAACATGGAAAAACTCACATGAAACACTGATCATATATGCTGATAGTATATATTTTTAGAATTGTTTCTTTAGTATTAGAAAATCTGTCTACTGTGTGTATTTGTAATAGATAAATTCTAACTCAGATTTTGAAAATGTACCATAGAATAGCTGTTTTAGATTTTTATTTCAAGAACTACCAGTTCCGTGTTATCCAAATGCCTGATATTGCTCTATGGTGACTGACAGTAACAGAAGGAAGCATTCCACTTAATTTGAGAAATTTCACAGATTATCCTTGATTTCACTCATGAAAAGACAAGAACTAATCATATTTAAGAAAATTAAAAACAACAAAATACTGAAGGGCATTCCTCGATTGTTTTACAGACTGCAATCTCATGCTAGATTTAAACTGAAATAATGTGAATGGCTTGATATAGTTTGTGTTGACTAATGCAAATTATAGTACAATGAAGAGCAGGAAGTATACATAAAATATAATTTCTATTTCAGTATGTATGATAAATAAGCTATGAAAAACCATCGTGTATGGCAAATACCTTCAAAATTATCCCATGAATAAAGAAATGTGAGAATACTGTGCTTTAGCAATAATAAATACATGCATAAGAGATCAGTGACTGTTGCAAAGTATATTTATGAACTGGTCATGCTTTCCTCCCAACATTTCCCCTATGTGTTCTTTCTATGACATGCCTTTTAATTACTTTGAAACTCATGATTATATTTAATCAGTGAGAGCTGGTAAACCTTCCTCCAACAAGTATAGTCTGTCCCAAATTCAGGTCATCTAAGAATAATAGAAACATCTACTAAAAAGTGGGTTAAAGAGGTGATAAGGTAAAAGATCTCCCAGTTTAATATTCTGTATGGCTAGAAGACCTAACAAAATTTTTCCCACCTGGTAAAATAACTAGAAACTAGATAGATAGATAGATCGATGGATAGATAGGTAGAAAACACTATCACCACCAGAAATCTAAGCATTATAATCAACAGAATAGCAAAATCTGGAGAGATTTTACTAACCAGAATACAGTAGAACTGGATTTAAAATCAGTCAACACCTACCAGTTCTTTGCCTGTAGAAACAAAGACACCTCTACCTCCAGCCTATTTTTAAAAACATAAGGACAAATCTACCAGAAAACTGGGTAGTCTTTTCTGTCTGGATCAACACTGCTTTTGGAGAAAGACAGATTGCCTTTCTTCCCCTCCTCTTTCCCAATATCGCCAGTTTTCGAAGTGCAGGCAGATACTGCAGTTCTAGAATATAGTTAGGCAAGAAGTGGGAAGTACCTGGTATTGGTGTAGTTCCCACAAAAAAAATTGCTACAGGCAGAAGAGGTAGAGTGTCTAGAGAGAGTCATGAGTGCTGGGTACATCCACGAGTGTAGATTTTTATGTAGTCAGTCTATTCAGAGTGTCAGAGAGGAAAGGTGGGAGGGCCAGCCACTGTAGATAAAAGCCTAGACTTGCCACTCAGCTGTAGATGTAAAAAAGGAATATGATCAATATGCAATGAGACAGGGAACAGGATAAATTACAATCTGCCTATCTTGGCATGTTGGCAAACTAAGTTTAGGTAAGCCTTGACTTTTTCAGAGACGAATGAGCAAGCCATAACACCAGCCAAAAAAATCCCCAACAACTTGTTTATTTTTCATACTTCATAACATAGGGAAATCCAATATAATACTTATGATAACTCACAGTGATACCGACCTCACTGGTTGTTGTAATGAGATAAAGAATATAATGTATCTAAACTGTTCAGCACAGCACCTGGCAAATAATAAGCATTCAATAAAGAGTAAGTATTATTATTGATAAACAAGTGAAACTAGAAGCAGTGCTGAAGGAATAACTCAAAATCTACTTTCTCGAGTGTAAACAAACAACCCAAAAAACAAAACCTGAGGGCAGATTTAAAAAAAAAAGTTCCAGGCAAATCAGTGAATAGATACCTACACCAAGATGTATCCTGAAAAATGTTTTTAATCATTTAAGAATGGTGGAAAAAACTGACAACAATTCAGGTAGAAAGAAGCAGATTACCTGCTAGCTCAGAAGTGTTCATTCAAGGAATCAGCACCACCACAAACGTTACAGAATAAGGAATTTATCATAGGGATTAGACCGGGCACATATGTGGGAGCTGCTGAAGAAATCTATGGAAGGCTGTTGCCTCTGCATTTAGTGATGTGCCTGAAGTTTGTGTAGGTCAGCAGAGTCATCAGTCAGAAAGAAAAGCTAGACATGAGGCAAGGAGGACAGCAAGGACAAACTGAAACTTGCAAGGACAAACCAGAACACATAAAACCAAACTGGAACCCATGACTGTCTCACACAGCCTACATCTCAATGATGTAGATGACTTATGGAAGTTGACACCTTTTGCTGTGGAGCTGAATAGTAACTCCTGGCCTGGCCCAGAAAACTGAAGGGGGAGATCTAGTGAGGGCTGGAGGAGCTGCATGCCCAGCTGCTGCCCCACACCAACAAAGTGAGACAGTAGATCAACAATTTGTGTGAGCTGCAGCTGCACCTGGCGCACAAGTGATGGCTGCTGATTGACTTCACTTGTGGCCAACCCTAGCCCATAACTATGCAGGAAAGGGATTCCTGAGTTGATGTAATCCTAGTTTCTGTACCTAAAAAGGAACAAAAATGAGAATGGCTCCAGACTTCTCTGCAATTCTAAATTCCAGAAGGCTCCATTGTTGTTTTTTAATCTTCCTTAAACTGGTTAGCTTAATGTGAAGTTTACCACTGAATTTTTGGAAAAAGATGCACTTTCATTCCCTGTTAATTAAAATCAGTGTCTCACATAGTCAGGACATAGATACCACTAAGTAAATATTCCCTTTCTAAAAATCAACAAAAAAATAAAAATAGAGTGTAAATGAATTTTTGTATAATCTCTGTTTGAAATACGAGCTTTTATTGGTGTAATACTAGAGCTTAGGTTTTTCTTTTCTGTAGGTGTCATTTGGGAGCCTTGTAGAAGCTCTTCTCATCAAGATACAGATAGTTGAGCCATCTATGATAATAAATTACAAATCCAGTTTCACTTTCTACATAATAAGTTAAATTAACAAAAATATTTCTAGCCCTCCAAGCAAATTACCATAGCTGATCAAACTGGAGTCCACACCCTACACTATATTGCTCCCACTGGCACCAGGGAAGGAAGTGTCCTTTGGGACAGACTCCTAGAAGACCCTCATTTAATCCTTTTTCAGACAAGATTTTTAGAAACGCTGTTGTGAAAAGAGGATTTAAGGTACATTTGTTGACTGATCAGCTGAAGAATTGTGAGAAAATTCTAAAAACTGTTAAGTCTACTTTGAAAGATGATAGTTCTCTGGGCACTAAAATGTTTCATCCATTTTATCCTTTGGCTTTTCCTATATCCTCTCATCTTTCTTTCAAATTGTGTTCTTTTTCTTTCATTAGTTTCTACACTTTACTTTCTATGCTTCAAAGGCATGGAGAACTCTGGAACTTTTGATTATCAAAATGCCTTTTTCTTCCTTTGACATTCTGCTTCAGCCTATTTTGTCGAAAAGTCCCGTGATTAGTTCTGCTAGGAAAGTGACAGGTAAAATAAAAGGAAGTTGAGTAAGCAAACGTTCTAACCCCATAGTAGTATCAGTGGAATAGTTTAAAAAGAAAGGGAACTGTCTTTGGAGAGATGCAGTCTCCCTTTAAGATGTGAATGAAGAATATGCATTCTTAAAAGTTTAAATTTTTTTTAAATATTCAAATGATCCAAAAATGAGAAGATAAATGCTTACAAAAAAAACTATTTATTAGACATAGTATTACACATTTGAGAGGCCCTAAAAAAGGAACGAAAGTTAAAAAGTTGAACAAGACATTTATTTTGCCACTGAAGTGTTGGCATAATTCAATATACTGTTGAGAGCACGAGGATGGTTGCAAGTCAAATGAAGGTTATATTATAATTGATACTTAGAATTGTTAAAGAGAAGCAAAGGTGAAAGCGAATGCTTTTTATTATTATTTTTGTTGAAATCTTATTAAAAACTTTTAATGGAATGCAAACTAGAGGCCGTCTTCAAGGTCCCGAGATAGATTAGATGTGCAGCCATTAATAGCATCACTTACCATAAAGCTTTTTGAAAATAACTTTCCCAAAACAGACATGGGCTAATGCATTTTCCTACTTCTTTGGTTTTTTTTTTTTTTTTTTTTTGCCATTTCAGAGAATTTCATGAGTCCAAACAATATGAGGTGTGATCTTCATACTTGATCCTGATTCTGAAATATAACTGAAAATCTCTGAGTTACAATTTACAGTCAAAAAATGAAAACTAACAAATAAAGTTAGCATTTTAATTCCATGATTCTTGGTCATGTTTAAGTGTTCAAGTATTTGAAAAATATGATATTCTTTGCATATTTTCAGAAAATAATGATATTTTTAATTGAACTGAGAGAACTAGGAAGAAATTTATTTGCAGGAATATGATTATTTTTATATATATGCACGTCTCCACACGTAAAAAGTAATGATTCATAACATGTATTTGGGAATTAACACTCACAAGGTTGGTCTCTTTTCTCATGTGTTCTCTGTTCATTCATTTTGTCATCTTGTAGCACGTGCCAGCAAAGTAACTGAAGAAGAACCAAGGATACTATAAAAGAAAGGGGGCTTACAATTTAGAAAATGTTTTCCTCTAACTTGTTTTTCTCAGGGAATTGAAAAACCTGTTATTATTATATTTTAGTGGAAGAACATTTTGGTTGAGCCCCCAACAGAATAGTTTCCTAGAAGCATGGCATGAAACCTACTATTTTAGTGCGTATCTGCTCAGATACACTTCCAAAAGAGAATACTTTCTTTATATGAGCAAATAAAAATAATCTAATTACACCACATCTCTTCATATTATGAAAACTAAAGGCCTGTAAAAGAATTCTTATCATGCAAAACAAATTCTCCATGTAACGTTCTGATTATTTTGAGCATAGTTTTTTTGCATTATTTTAGTTATTTGCATTGTTTTCGTTATTTGACTAACCTCATCTGTCCTCTTGAATCACTGTCCAGCAACTTCTCAATGCCTTTTTGCTTAGTAAAATGTACAAGCATTAGTAGAGATATACCACTATGAAAAACCAATACAAAATACCAAAAGATCCTAAAGGTGGGGGGGGAGGGAACAAAGACAACATTAAATAAAAAAGGCAGTATCTCCTGCATGTTATAATCATCATCTCAAAGGAAGGAAGCAATTACAAAAACAAATTTTCAAAGCTATTTTTACACTAACTTTTTTTTCTAAATGTTCATCCATTAAAGTAGAGTTATCTTTTCCTTCCTTAAGCTCAGAATTAAGTCAAAGTTTATTTCCTGGTATGTAATGTGCTTTTATTTTCTGTTATTTAAATTGTTTATCTAAAATCAGATCAGAATGTCTATCTATTTTAAGGCATGGTTAGCTGAAAAGGCAAATTCTGTATAACTTATCTAAGCGAAGCTATTCCTAATACTTCTCAGTAATGATTATGATGAAGATGCATTCAGTAATTTTTTAACATCTTTTATGCTTTAAAAGTTGTGATGTTAAAAGTCAAAAAATGGTATCCATTTTGGCTGACTCTCTTGCTGAAATCAAATAGTTGGCAGGTGAAAATTAATATAAAAAGAACTCATTCAACATAAGGTTTTGAGACAGTATGAGTAACCTTTTATATAATGGCAAGTAGTAAAATATCAGTCATCTATACATTTATTTTCTTTTGTTCATTTGTAACAAAATGTAAGTAAATTTTAGCATAAAAATGTCTCTAGTTTTTCACTTTCCTGAAAAATTGTTTCCAAGAATGTTTTGCTTTAAAGTAAATGCCAAGCATCACATTACCTGTTGTATGAGTGTGTGTAATAGAGAATAATAACTTTGTGAAATAATATTGCTATTATTTTGATTAAGAGGAATTGGTTTGATCACATAGATGTAGTAGATTAAGGTAAGATCTTGGCACATTCTGGCTACCTCATAAATGTAGCAAAGCTATGTTGCTACTTTGAAATGATACTGCAAATAGAACAAAAATATGGTTTATCTAAATTTACGGAAAATGGTAATTTTGCCACTTAAGCCATGAGGTTTTCAAATTCATGATTTTGGAGTATTTAAATATTTAATTCTACTTTTGCAACCTGCAAGCATATTGGATCAAAAATCACACAAACATCATCAGGGGATTTTTATTTTTATTTTTCTTATGGAGAAGGACAAGAGGAAGAGAAAGGAGGGAGAAAATTTGGTCTAGCACTATTCCTAGCCAACTCTCATCTGGCATTGTCAAGCTGCAGGATGGCAATTTAATAGGACAAACTCAGTCAAATCCCCTTTGGAATAATGATGGAAGAAAATAAAATGAGAGGAAGAAAGACAAGTCCACTAGATTAAGTGCTTAAAGATGAGTGTGAAAAAATAAAAAATGCAAAACTGAAAAGGGAAGAGAATCAAAAAGTGGTTATTTACGGTATCTTAATGTAAAAGGGGGAGCCCTGGTGGTGCAGTGGTTGACAGCTACAACTGCTAACCAAAAGGTCGGCAGTTCAAATCCATCAATCACTCCTTGGAAACCCTATGGGGCAGCTCTACTCTGTCCTGTAGGGTTGCTGTGATTGCATCAACACAACAGCAGTGGGTTTGGTTTGGTTTTTGGTAATGTGTAAGGGTAAAAAGAAATTCAGTATAAGGATAGGCTAAAAAGCAAAGGGAAAATGTTAAAGCATTGTAACTTTTTGCTAGGTAAAATGTCTAACACAATTATATATTTGTTTTTGTTTTGTTTTTTTTCTGGCTATCTCGAATGACTTTACCAATTGGAAAGAATAATTGTTTGTTGACAGATAATAAAAATCTGAGGCTCAGAAAAACGGCCTTAACGAGGTTTTCATTTTCGCAGTCAGATACAACTTATCCTCATAGATTTAAATGGTACAAACCTCCCCACCACTACCATAGTTCCTTGATCTCACCTCATCAACTAGCCAGAGGCTTGTTATGTTAGGTAGACTTATCCTCTTAGGTAGCAGTAAAGAAAGTAAGGAGTAGATTTTGTGAAAGACTGGAGTAGAGGTAAGAGAGAGGAAGTATAGACAGAGAGACTCCTACACTTCTGGCTTGCCTACTTGGTTGATGTAGGTGATAATTACTGAAGTGAGAAAACTGAAGTAGAAGCAAGTTTCTGAGAGAAGAAGAAGAGTTTAATTTTTAATATGTTAGTTACAGTGTCTGTGAGATACCCTGATGAGTATGTCAAGTAGGCAGTTGGATTCTAATGGTTGGGTTCTAATGGATTCTGGGATGGAAAAATACACTTGAATTTCTCTGGCTGCAAATAGAAGAGATTGCTTATGGAAAGATTGTAAAGAGAGAAGAAAAGAGAAATTAGACTGAGCTCTGAAACACACAAGTCTTTAGAGTTTGAAAGAGAAGAAGAGATGTTAGGCAGGCTGAGAAGGGGTAGCCGGAGAGGTACAAGAAGAACTAGCAAAGAGTGGTAACGTAAAAAAGAGAAGAAGAAAAGAGTGGTCATCCGCGGTATAATGTTGCTAAGAGGTGTGATCAGATACTTAATTCAGACTTCATGATTTCTCCTCTGTGTTGGTACATGACCTTTGAACTGGTCTCCCTGCTTCCAGTGTCATTCTTGTCAATCCATTCCCATTCCTCCTGCTGGAGAAGTATTTCCAAATAGACATCTGTTCTTGTCACTCTCCTGCTCCCACTCTTCAAAGCTCTATAGGCCTTCACAGTGAAGATCAAAGTCCTTAGCAGATCACAGATGTGACCTGGTGATCTGCCCTCACCTACCTCTGCTTCTCTTCCCCATGCACTAGGACCTCCAGGTGTGACAAGCACCCTACAATTGTCTGAACAAAGTCTTCATGCTTCTGTGCTTGAGCAGGAGCTCTTCCAGCTCACGTTAAGATTCATCTCCTGCTTCTGTGCCCAACCAAGTCCTACTCAACTTGCATTCCTCCTCTAGACGGCCTTGACACTCCACCATGCCCCAAACTCAGTTAATCTCATAGCCTTGTGTTTGTTTCTAAAACAGCATTCTGTAATTTTTTATCTCTTCTACTTTAGTGTGGAAGTATCTTATTCACCTTTGTATCCGAAACAGTGCTGCCACGTTAGATGTTCGACACAGGTCTGCTGAGTAAATGAATGAATGAAAACGCCAAAATTCTGCCTTTGTAATTTTTTTCTACAACTTTCTGCCCTGCTTTATTACCTAGATAAAAGATTTACTATTCGGTAATATTAAATAAAAATGTAATTTAGCTTCTTTTTTTCACACTTCAGTTGAGGAAACCATCTTTTCAACTCTGATTCTTACTCATTGGTTGAAATAGAGAAATGTTGGATTTCACTGAATTTCTGATAACTAACTACTAAAAGAACAAGTGTGACAGTGTGAGAGGCTGTGAGATGGACTCACAGGGTCCTAGGCATATTTCACTGAGAGCAAGCTCTTCTTAGGCTTGAGTATTAATCTTTCACAGTTCATGTTTCAATTGGTGAAGCATGGGATTACAATGATAATAGTCATCTGAATGAGTGCCTTATACAGATAGCTACCAAAGAGTTTTGGGTTACTATGGTCAGACTGTAATGTGAAAAAGATTCTAAGAGTAAATGGCCCTTGACCAATCTAATCTAATTATGAATTGTTAATAAACAAAACTAAGCATGTTAATTAGACTATGTTGAATGGAAATGAGAATCATCCTACTGAGCTTTCTGTAACCTGGTACCTCTTTGTATATTCCTAGTGATTTTTTAACAAAGGTAAGTTAATCATATTTCTCAATTCATGGGGCTCTGTAATTTTAGTCCATGTGAAAGTTTTCCCTTATGATATGACCACCTCTCCAAAAATTGACACCATCATCAACTTCCATTAAGAGCAATCTTTAGATTTCATAAGTTAAAAAGTGAGTACCTTTCCGTATATATATTTCTGTTCATCTCTTTACAGATCTTTTATTTAGCCAACATTCATTTTAAGTGACTTGTCCTATGAAACTTCTTTCATTATATATGATTACAAGCCGACACTTTAGTTAGCTTAGGCTGACACAGTGATTGCTTGAACTATGACACTGTCTTATAATATAGTGATACAAAACCAACACTTTTGTAACACTGGCATTATGCTCCAAGGAAAAGAGGACAGATCCTAGGCTTTCAAGCAACCTGACAGCTCTGGTTCTTTTTTTCTGATGTGATACCAAGTAAAATGTTATATACTTTCTCATAGAAAGGAGCAATCTTCCAAATGTCACACTTAGTATTCATATGGTTTTGAGTTACTTATTAAGTGATCACTGTTGTATCCTGCACTTACATTATTCTTTGAAAAAATATACAGTAGCCTTTTTATTTAGTAAGGAGCCCTGGTGGCACAATTGTTAAGTACTCAGCTGCTAACTGAAAAGTCAGCGATTCTAACACACCAGTTCCTCTGCAGGAGAAAGATGTGACAGTCTGTTCCCATAAAAATTTACAGCCTTGAGAACCTTATGGGAGCAGTTCTACTCTGTCCTATAGGGTCGCTATTAGTCAGAATCAACTCGAGGGCAACAGGTTTTGTTTTGTTTTGTGTGGATTGTTTATATAAGATTCCTTCAAAGTGTATTATATTTAACAGACTTGTGTTACCTGCTATTTAAAAAATTATCGAAAGGATTGTCATTCTTCGGCCTTTAAAAATATAGATTATAAATTGTACAGTTTAGCCACAGTTTTAATCTCTAATCATAAACTCTTTAAAAGAGACAAGTATTGCAGAATATGTAGCCAAAGGGACCAAATTCAGAATTAGCATCTAAAACCCTGTAATCATTTTAGTCCTTAACAGCCTGGCCAAAAAAAAAAAAGCTTCAAAGACACTCTCTAGAATACCATTGACCTATTTTATACTGCCTCTGTCTAAACAAAAAATATTCCAATGATAAGTTTCAGCTGTCATTTTTAGATTTACTGTTTATGAAATAATTCTTGTAGATAAAACTTTGTGTAGAAACATACAGGGCAATTCATACTATTAACTAACCACAACCCTAACACATGTTGTTTGCCCGGGCATGGCATACGTATCTGGAAGGCAGAAGAGCCTTGTGGCCTAAGAAATCTTGCTAAGCAAAAGAAGAATATTGTCTGCTGAGCATTTGCTTGCTTTATTAACCACATTTACTGCAAAGCATACCCTCTGACTAGTAGTCTTCAGAAATCACAATCAAAATAAAAATTGCCTGTGAAAAGCCAAAATCTTTCACTTCAGAGTATTTATGCAGTATTTCACATGCGTTCTAATTCAAGATCTAATAATAGTTGCGTATGAAATATAAGCAAAAAATTAATACACATTTTTCTCCTTGTTCTACCTACAATTATTCACAGATTTTTGAACCTAGAGATAACATTTTCAACCAGTATAGGGCCAAGTTTATTCTATTTTTAGTAGCTGTTCCTGAATCATTGAAATGAAATAGATCTGTTGATACAAGTATAATTGGAATTCAGATCAGAATGATCAAACGATCAAATTACTTAGATTAAACACATTCTGAATTTCCTTAAGATGAAGACACTGCTCCATTGTCAGAAGCTTGCAGCAGACAGTAACCTTCAATCCTTTTCTACCTTTGTAGTAAACACTGACTCATACTTTGATGGATAGGCAGTCTTAAGGATACTAATAACAAAGGTGGGTACAGATTAAATAATCATTAAAAGAAACAAGGCTGATTAAGTTCTTGTTCAGAATAAGTAGATTCTGACAAGTGGGGAGTCTAAACCATTCTGAGCATCACAATGAAAAAAATAGTAAAGTATGTAATATGGCTTTTGATGCCCAGAATGTACAGAAACAATGAAAAGGCTAATTGTATGTTCTGCATGTAGCCTAGGGCTCTCAAACTATGAGGATCTTTACTATTCATACCGATTATGGAAGACTCATCCTTGGGACAGGAAACTCATCATCATATTTAAAATTATCTAGCCACCTAACTGAAATATTTGAACTGTATTTTGGTAATTAAATACCCAAATGTCTAATAACTTGTATATACCATTTATACCACTAATATTCATTGCACAATCACTATGAACTAAGGAATTAACAAAAGTTAATAAATATTGTATGCATGAATGAAGAAATATGTTTCTTGATAATTGAAGCAGAATAACATATTGATCTAATTAACTAGATAATTAAAATCAAAATTTTATGTCCAGATCACTAAAATATAAGTATATAAGTATATCTTTAAGTCAGAAATGTATTCATTTATTTACTAATTTATTCAACAAATGTTTATTGAGTGCCTAAAATGTGCCAAGCATTGTTCTAAGCATAAAGAAGACAACAGAGAACAAAACAAACAAAGTCACTTTCTATATGGAGCACACATTTTAGTGGCAAAAGCAGATTAAAAAAAAAAATCAAATGTGTAATATATCAAGATTCAGAGATGGAAATGGTACTGAGTTAGATAAGGTAATAGGGAAGGATTGTCTGAACAGGTTAATATTTGAGCCATGCAAATATCTGAGGTAGGAGCATTCTAGGCA
>NW_004444078.1:723611-726673 GCF_000243295.1 Trichechus manatus latirostris
GATGAGTTCATTCATTTAGGGCTAACACTTTATCACAAAAATCATAAGTTCATGTTAAACTCCTTTCATGTTGAAGGGGCCGTGGCTGATGAAACATCTAGATGAGTAATGAAAGCATCCTATATGGTTTATTGGCATAGGTCCCATTGCTGTTTTGATATGTGTCTGATAATGATCTAAGTAAGTTCCAAGTCTGCCTGCCTGGCAACTCTCAAGTCTCCGTAGAACATATCTGAGTGAAAAAGGTTATAACAACACAGGCTACCCAGAGGCATAAACTAAAATCATCACCGAATATTCTGAATTGTAATCAACTACAGGCTGACTTATTAAATAGAATTTATTTATGCTGTATGATATGCCCATATATAGCATGACACTTAAAGGAGCTTATAATGAAGAAGATAAAGGGTAATATGTGATAATAAATATTGTCTTGAATTCAAAGAGATAATTTAGTTTGCTTAAGATAAAAGACTAACAGTATATAATATGGACGAATAACACGGGTAAGAACGAATTAAATCCCTTATAATCTATATGGTTACAATAAAAAGTTAAAGTTATGAAAATATCCCCAGGTTTCAGGTAATAACTGATTGTAACTCTATTGTTTGTTGCTTATTGATTTAATTAAAATGATTTTTCCCCTTAGAAGTAATTCAAAATGCCTTTTTGGTAAAAAAAAAAAAAAAAAGAAAAAAGAAAAAACGTATTGTGTTCCTGTAATTGTCACTTACTATTACTAAAAGTCACATCTGATTATGCAGCTTAAAAAGCATTCCGAGAGGAAGCCAAGAGCAGACTATCTTGCACAGCCATGCTTAAGAATAGAAATGCAGACATTTTAATTCGAATAAAAAGAATAGCACCATTAGCAAATGACCCTAGCATGAAAATATAAATGACAGCAAAAGAACTCAGTGTAACTTTATGCATATTGCCATGTATATTTATCTAAAATCTGTAACTTGGATTTGTTTCTGATATATTTGGAAGTACAAGTAGATTTATCTCTCTCTCATTTCATTTATATTATCTATGTACATACAATGAATTTATGATGTCTTTACAGATAGTATATAAAAAGAATGTTTATCTACATTATCGTCAAGAATTTTGAACCTTTCCATGCTCTAAACTGTAATCTTTTCTGCTAGGTTGTAAGCTCCATGAATGGTAGGGATGTTTTTTTTCCTAAGTGCTTAGACTGTATACTTGATTCAAAAATTTAAATAAAGAGGAAACAATAAAGAGAAAGGAAACGAAAAAGAGAAAAACAGAGTTAACAAGTGCTACAAGAAAAACAAAGCAGGAGTGAAGCTAACCTGTTTTAAGTATTACTCAGTACAGTGATTTTTAAAATGTTACAAGAATGTAATATTTCTAGAAAATCAGGTAAATAAGCTAGTGTTTCTATATTTTTTAAAGTTATATGAAATTAAAAAATCTCAAAATGTAGAGGACAGTGCCAAATATCTCATCTTTAAACTAGAATACAATGGAAATGCTATATATTAAGTTTCTTTTTCACAAAAACAAAATGAAAGAGATTACTTGTACCTCCAAACATAGCAGAAACAAACTCAGTTTATAATTTTAGATAAATATGCATGGCAGGCAGTTCTTTCATCCAAACTGGGTCAAAGTTTATTGGCAGTTAATCAATTAGGTGTAGATAGAAAGGTAATATAATTTGATAGCTAGCCTGGCATGGGCTAACCAATTTAACCCCAGGGAAGCAACAGAATCTACTATGCACCAAGTATCACATGAAGCTGTTTCCAATTATTCTCTTCTTTTACTCTCAGAACAACCTTCAAAGATACATGTTATAAGATAGGAGTTATTTTCTCCATTTTGCAGATGAGCCAAGTAACTTTCAGAATTAGGTTTCTAACTCAGATCTGGTGTTCATTCAACAAACATTTAGTAGGTACCAATAATGGGTTAAGTTCTAATCATAAACCCCATGAGTCCATGAGTTTCCTACTAAACCCTAGAGACTTGTGACACAGAACAGGTTGAACAGTAACTGATTAAGGCTACAAATGAAGGAATAAGCAAAAAAGAAGCATTCCCACCCAGACGACAAGGAGCATGGTTAGAGCACTGTATAGTTAAGAATCACTGGGTAATTCACTGATTGGATGGACAATAAGGAAATGTTGAAATATCAAACAGGAGCCTTCATTCATCCATTTATTCATTTGACCATCATACGTAAAATGTCTACTACGTGTAAAGCACTATGCTCGAGTTTGAAGTGGACAGAGGAAAATACTGAACACATTTAGCAGAAGCTTTAGCAGAGAAGAAACAGTGGACAGTAAGGATGGCATGGAGACAATATGAGGAGCATAAGGAAACAAAGCGTCAGACTTTACAGCTGACCACCCTAGACATCATTTTATTTGGCCAGCTTGTCATCCAGTATTCTGGGACCAGAGGGCCAGTAGCTAGAGAGTGAGAGTGCCCAAACTAGACCTCAGAGTCCTGACTCCTGGAACAGGATTCTCTCAATGTCCTGCCCTGGTTTTTAGAATGCCTCTATGGCTCTAGGCTGCAAACAGATACATGGGCTGTCATTTCTAACATGAAACATGGAGAAAGAATTTTAAGGAAGGAGAAAAAAAATTTTTCTATTGTACTTTAGATGAAGGTGTACAGAACAAACTAGTTTCTCATTAAACAGTTAGTATACATATTGTTCTATGACATTGGTTAATAATCCCACAACATGTCAACACTCTCCTTTCTCAGTCTTGGGTTCCCTATGACCAGCTTTCCTGTCCCCTCCTGCCTTCTAGTCCTTGTCCCTGAGCTATAGTGCCCGTTTAGTCTCGTTTTGTTTTATGAGCCTGTCTAATCTTTGGCTGAAGGGTGAACCTCAAGAGTGATTTCATTACTGAGCTAAAAGGGTGTCCGGGGGCCATACCCTTGGGGTTTCTCCAGTCTCTGTCAGGCCAGTAAGTCTGGTCTTTTTTTGTGAGTTAGAATTTTGTTTTACATTTTAGGAGAAAAATGTTTTGATTTACCATGTACTGTCTCAATGAACATGC
>NW_004444078.1:727851-733238 GCF_000243295.1 Trichechus manatus latirostris
TACCATATTTGCTTTTGATCTTTTCTTCAGAAACATAACATTATGGAGAAAGGTAAGGGCATCCTCCTGCCCCAATCATATTTTCCACTTTATAGAGTCCCTGGGTGGTGCAAATGGTTAAAGCATATGGCTGATAACCAAAAGGTTAAAGGTTTGAGTCCATCCAGAGGTGCCTTGGAAGAAAGGCCTGAAGATCTACTTCCAAAAAGCCATCCACTGAAAACCTTATGGAGGACTGTTCTACTTTGACACATATGGGGTTACCTTGAGTCAGAATTGACTCCACATCTACTGGATATAGATTAGGATATAGAATCCCAGTTCTACTCTGTCCTTTATGGTCACTATCAGTCAGAATTGACTCAAAGGCAATGAGTTTGGCTTTTTTGGTTTTTATGAATATTTTTATTATCTTTTTTAAACTTTCAAATAATGAAATTTAAGATAGCATGTTTAATATATACTGAATATTATTCAAAAATTAAATTGACCTCAATGTTTTTACATGAAAGATAAAAGATGAAGCGGGGTCATTTGATACAAGTTCTAATTCTTAATGCAAATAGTTATCACTGACATAATTTAATCAATACTTTGTTTTGCTTTATATTCAATTATAACTGCATACAATTTTATGGGCATCAATAGGGAAATACATGTTTAAAAAACAGAGTATTAATTCCATGAGGAGATGTTACATGTATATGAAGGTCACCTTGTTTTCCTATCTTTATATCATAGAACCAATAAAATCTATTGAAACTTGTTGAATAGATTTTGCTGTTCCCATGTAATATGCGTCATTCATTTTACACACACACACTCTCACACACACTCTTACTGCTTATCTCTGAGCTTCCTGAGAGTCAAGGAATAAAGGAAAACATAAGTATTATAGCTGACATTGTCTAATCAAGGAGTTATGCCAGATCATCAGGTGATGCCACCTGTTTTCTCTGAGAAAATTTATCATTAGTGTCCTTACAGGAAAATAAATTTAAAGAAATAAGCAAACAAAATGAAAACCACCTGAACAATTTAATAGACAATATTTTCAGACTAGCAATTTTACCAAAATGCAGATAATATCATTCATCTGGTTCTTTCTTATGTCCCCTGGATGAAATCCAAAGAACTAATGTTAAATTGCAGTTTCATGGAAGATCTAGACTGTAATGATGCTTATACATTTTGAGTCTTGGAGACCTTTTGTCGAATGGAAGTATACCAGAGGGCCAATTTGTAAAATACAAACATGAAGCTGCTCTGGCTAAAGAGCGTGTAGGAATCCCAAAGCTCTGCTGATGTAAGTGCTGGAACACTCAATGTGATTGTGATAGAATATGAGCAAGTGGGAATGTAGTCTATCATGCTATTCAAATGAGAATTTTTTCATAATTTTCATTGTATTGTTTTCCCTTCCAACTGTGTATTATGGGGTTTTCATGCTTTATGACTTTGGTGTTTATTAAGACCCATCCAGTCAGAACAACCACACTTTTTGGTAACCACGGAGTCACCCTTGGTTATTGAATGTGTTTTCTAGTTTAATGAGCAAGAGCATATGCATGATAATGAGGGTTTTGCTTCAAGATACTTTTTAAAAATGTATATGAGTAAGAAGAATTGCTTACTTTGATTATTTTAAGATGTAAATGCACCTGCTTCATAAAAGAAAAATTAATCCTGAGAAAAATGTGACTGTGATACATGAAAATGGATCAAAAGTTAAACCTCTGCTCCAGCTATATCATGTGTACTAAAGAAAGGGTGTGGGAGCACTCACTGCCTGGGAGGGAACCTTGTTTGCTCTCCAAGGCAGTGGATATCAGTAAGCAGCTGCTGCTGCTGTGGTTTGGTTCAGTCATTTTAAGTCAATCCTGTAATCATGCAGGCTATACATTAATACAAGGAATAATTATATTAATGGAGTTAAGGGTGCTTACATGATATCACTACCATGATAGAACAATCCCATCTGTCCCTGTCCCAATAGCAAAGAAAGAGGATGTTTCCTAAAAGGAAAGAATACCTTCCTGAGTCATACACACAGCTGTGTCCCTGAGCTTGGCAGCTTTGCTGATTTTTAAGTTTCTGATTTGGAACACAAGGCAGGTCAGGAAAAAAGCAGGAAAGGGTGGAGGAGGAAGAACATTGTGGTGACATTTTTGCATTACTCCTTCACTGTAATATCCCCTAAGTATCCAGCCGCTAAGTCCTATTGATTCTTCCTCGGAGTTAATGCCTCACTCTTAGGCTTTCCTTCCTAATCTCTCTAGCTTATGACAATAGGCTGGTAACTAGTCCCTCTGCCTGCACTCCACTGCCCGTGTAATCTTCCTAAAGCACCTCTTTCATCATGTTGACCTTCTCATCACCCTGTGCTTGAAAAGCTTTCAGGATCCCCACTGCCTAGAAGATAAAGGCAAACTCCTCAGACTGGAATTGAGACCCTTCACAATCTGTCTAGAGTGTTGTGTTCCACCACTTTCCATAGAAAGAATTCATTACAATCAGAATACCCTATTCGTGGTCTATCAAGACCACGGTGCAGTCTGCTCCAGCAAATGGCATTTCCCCAGGTCATTTGCTCCATCACTCTTCTCTGTCTAAATCCTACTCATCTTTCAACACAGTTCACATTCTACTTCTTCCCCTCTATCTTGTGAGCGTCGAACAAGAGAGTTGTGTGGAAGTTGGAGCTAGGGACCTGGCACATGGGAGTCCCTCCATAGTTTCTGCTCCTTTGTCACCACTGTGTTTTGGTTTACTCCAAACCAATTCTGCTGACTGCTCTATCATTGATGTTTTTGGATCAATGCATTAAATCACCTGTCCCTATCCCTTTCACCACACACATATCACTTGAAATATGTAGCAGGTGGGGAAAAGCCTTTCAATGTATGTCACTGAATCATGTACATTAAACAATAATATTAAATGCCTTATAACAGAATGAAGAGGGGAGAGAAAAAGGACATGGCTGGAGCCAGAGTAGCTGAGGTTTCTCAATAGATGATCCATCTGCCTTAGAAAGAGCTAAGGAACTTGCTTAAAATGCTGATTTCTGAGTCCCACTCCAGACCTGTTGCATCACAATTTCTCATGGTAGGGTAGAAGAAATGGAATTTTCACTTCAGTTTCATGGGTGATTCTTACACACACTAATTTTGGGAAGTCTCTTAGACAGTCTTAGAGGATAAGAAAGAATATCTGATCCATTGCAACTCAGCCATGGCTACACATCAGAATCTGCAGTGTTTTTGAAAACTGCAGTTACATAGGCCTCACACAAGACCTACTAAATCAGATTCTCTGGATTGGGGTGCAAGCATCTGTGTTTCTTAAATATGCCACAGATGGTCTTGTTACGTAACCAGGATTGGGAACCACTGACTAAAAGTTAATAATGACCAATATTTGTTGGGTAATTACCATTTCTCAGGAACTTTGTTAAGTAGTTTATGTGCATAATCTCATTTAATCCCCACAACCCAGAGTTAATACCTTCATTTTCACAGGTAAGGATTCTAAGAGTCGAGGAAGTCAAGTTATTAGTCCAAAGCCATACAGCTAATAAATGATGAAGCCTAAATTAAACACAGGTTTAACACCAAATTCAAGTTCTATTCACATTCCCCATATGCCTTTATTATATCAGGCATTGTTTCAACGTAAGGCTGTCAGTCCCTTTCCCAGCAAGTTTCCCTTGTTCAGTAAATGACTGTTTTTGAAAGTTGGAGTCCCTGAGTGGTGCAAATGGGTAATGCACTTGGCTGCTAACCAAAAGTTTTGAGGTTCTAGTCTACCCAGAGGAGCCTTAGAAGAAAGGCCTAGTGATCTACTTCCAAAAAAAAATTAGCCATTGAAAACCCTACAGAGAACAGTTCTACTATGACACATATGGGGTCACCATGAGTCAGAATCAACTTGACGGTGACTGGTTTTGTTTTGTTATTGCTTTTACAGTTCTGGCACCACCCAGGGGAAGGGTTTACCAGCCAAGTTTTTCTGTGTTCAGATACCTATTGACTGTTTGGCTGTTGTCCTAGGCTTTTTCTAATCAGTAGATCCCAATATTCCCAAGACCTTCCTTATCTAATAGTTCAACCTTCTGTGCTTGGCCTCCTTATAAACAGGTGAATATTAATGGCAGCTAAGCTTTCTCTGATTACAGGATAAGCCTGGCCATTCTTAGAAAAACTCAATGCAGCCCTGGGTAATAGGTCTAGAGAAGGACTTTATTTCTTCCCCCAAGTTTCAAACTATAAGGATTGCCTCTCTTCTAAAAAAAAGAAAAAAAGATTAGTCTAAGCTCACAAATGTCACCTGAATAAGAACATGGGAAACTTACCAGCCTCACTTCCTGTTCAATGATTTTCCACCCTTAGCATAGAAGGTTTTATTTTTCAACACGTTTCACATCTCTCACCTCATTTTCCACCTCACAACTCACAGTTATTCCGATACTGTAGTCTCTTTACAGATAAAATACTTACAATATTAAGTTCCATCAAAAGGAGTGACATGGGAGCTAATGAGTTAAATCGGCTTAAAGTATCACAAGAGTCTTGAATGGAAGGTATACATTGTTTTCTTGTTATTAATATAATGCAGTTGATCCTTTAAGTGTGGTTCTGACAGAGAGCACAGACTGCAGCTCTGACCTCATGTACTGGCTAGGCCAGAGCGAGTCTGCATGAAAGCCCCAGAGAGAGATAGGGTCAAGGGAAACCATAGTCAAATTCCAAAACAACCCGAAAAGCCAACCTCACTGCAATGCAATTGGGTGCTTTAAACATGATTAGGACTGTTGTATGATCAAAATACAGAATGGACACCAAATCAAGGACTTTGGAAGAGGAATAAGTGACAGACATGTTTAATAGATGAAACGAAATCTAGTGAAATTAGAGGGCAGCCACAAACCAGACACATGAATAAATAATTCGCTACTTGGCACGGTTTGCGTCCTCACACTCCGGCAGACACTACGAGGCATCCCTTAGTACACAGGAAAGGTTTATTTAACTCATTACAGATCATCCTTGGAAGAGCCATTTCAAATGAGTCAGGAAACTAAATTAATGTCAAGCCCCCAAATATTCATGAGATAATTATAAATGTATGTGAGTTGTCTTACATGTCACCTTTTACTTTCTGTAATTTAGTTTCTTCAGTTCATCAACTGGTCTTGTAAAATTATTGGGTATTTCTTTTCTGTCTTATAATTTAGAGAGCTAAGGTTTTCAGTCAATGTTAATTTTCCTTAAAGGGTTTGTCATGGGTAGTATTTCCACATAGAGACCCCTGAAATTATTATTTTCAAGTAGGGCTGATTCTTTTTCTTTGTAGCTTAGAAGAAAAGAGATCTATGTAATCGCAGT
>NW_004444078.1:733543-735796 GCF_000243295.1 Trichechus manatus latirostris
TGCACTCAAATAATATAAAATATAAGTAGTAACCTCACTGGTGAACACATCTTTTCAGATAGGACGTTGATGCCATTAAGGCTCCTGGGGCCAGTGCTCTGTTTTCTTTGTCTTCAAGGACACAAAGAAAAGGAGGAAGGTGACCCTAGTCTCTCAGGAGCCTCCTCCTCCTTCCTTAGAGACTCCATGTGCCAAATAGCACAAAGTTAGGTGAGAGTTTATGTGAACATATCACTGATTATCTCTTCTAGGTGTTCAATATCTAGCACAATGGCTGTTTTCTTCCATTCCTTCCAACTCCTTCCACTGTTCACTCAGAAATTCATTTAGCAAGCATTTATTGAAGACCTGCTCTGATGTACTGTGCTAGATGCTAGGGATTCCAAGGAAAATATGACACCTTGTCCTTGAGAAGATTGCAGATGTGTAAAGATATAGTTTGAAGTAGACACATTAAAAAATGCAGTTACACCACACACTTTCACAAATGCACACAGACACATGCAAGCACTCATGCACACATACAAAAACTCATTAACTCACATCAACATACAAAACCCCTCTGCCCCATGAATCTGAACTTCCAAAAATTCTAGTCTTTTAAAAAGTTTTGAACTCAGCAAAGATACATCGCTAAATCCCTCTAATTTCAAAATTTCAGTAGAGTCAGTTGCTGTGTGTGTGTGTGTGTGTGTGTGTGTGTGTGTCTGTGTGTGTGTGTGTGTGTAAGTAACTGTGCATTTTTACATGAAACCAATTTTATATAAAGTTTTACGTAAGGATAGAATATTTTGAACAATTTATTCTTTTAGATTAATTGAATACAAATAAGATTAGTTAATCTAACACCAAATATTAGTTCAGAATGTCTTAAAACCAATATTCACTGACACATCCCAAGAATACTAAAAAGCCTGGATCATTTGTTTGGAAAGACAGAGACTAAGATTCAATGTGATTTAAATTCATAAAATCATGATAAATATTCTAATGGTAGACATAGCCTTGTTTTTCAAATTTTGTTCATCCAAAGTATTCCTTTAATTAGTTAATAGTAGGAATATGGGTCTGTCTTGTGTATCAGTGTACTTTCAGCATGTAGAGCAGTGCAGACTCTGGCGTCAGACTGCCTAGATTTGAAATTAGGCTCTTCCTTTTACAGGCCGTGTGACTTCTCCAAGCCTCAATTTTCTTATCTATAACATGGAGATAGTAATAGTAGCTACCTCACAGAGATATCACAAGGATAAAAGGAATAATCGCACATGAAGCATATAGCACTGTGACAGGCACTGTCATTAAGTAAGCTATTATTATTATTATCATTACCCTCAAATTCAGTTGAATATTTGAGCTCAGTGAGGATGTTTAATATTTGCCAAGAAAATTAACTACCCTACGTAGCTACCATATGTCTGTTTTTATAGTAATATAGTAAGGACAATTTAGTCTTTATTTAAGAATGTAAAATCACGGCTACTATATTGATTTAATTTATTCATCTATTCAAATGTAATTATTAAAAGTTTAGTGCATGCAAAGTATTGGGTTGGGTAGGAAATTGCAAAGATGATTCTGCCACTAGCAATAGCGGTCATTCCATGGTCCTGGAATCCTGCATGTTTTTCTAATTAATTAAGCCTAAAAGACTTAGATGCACAAAATAGAGTTTTATTTTTTTTAATTTACTCATGCACTGATTTAATATATGCAAGGCCATAGAAGAGGAAGAGGAAGGGGAGGTAGTGAAGAGCTATAAGGGAGCAAAAAGTTAACTATAACCCGTGCTTTCATAAAGCTTAAATCCTAGCAAATCTATGCTACACTTCCAATTTGAGGAATCCATGTCGTCCTTTTGAGATGAGAATAAAAATGTCAGATGTCCCTACTTTTGACTTAGCTTTTCCCTGAGAGGTTTTAGTTCAGGAAGTAAGAATCAGGAATTGCCAAAAGGAAAGCAAACCTTGAGAGGGGCCCTGAACACACTGTGCTAGGAAAGGAAAGTGAAGATGTTGGCAGCAGTAAAACTCAGGGACTGGGATCATATCAGTCAAACTGGAAAAAAAAAAAAAAAAAACAGGCAACTGGAAAAGGCTGACCTTGTAAGATAATTCTGAACAAGTGTTTAATTTGGTGCTTTGGCTTAATTGGGGGCAGTGGCTGTTCATTAATAGAATTCTTACCTTCCATATGGAAGATCTGGGTTCAGTTCCGGGCCAATGCACCTGAAGCACAACCATTACCTGTCTGTTA
>NW_004444078.1:735896-797276 GCF_000243295.1 Trichechus manatus latirostris
CTGAAAATCAGCCAGTGAAAACTCTAGGAATCACAGTGGTTGGATCCACAACCAATCATGGAGATAGCGCAGGACTGGGCAGCCTTTTGATTGATCCATTTCATTGTGCCTGGGGTGCCCATGAGTCAGAGGCCAACTTGACAGCAGCTAACAGCAGCATAGCTTAATGAAGTGAATTTTTCACTTAGACATTAATTCTAGCCAATTTGGTTCAACTAGATTTTCTCTTCCCATGTCTATTCCCACTTCAACCTTTTGTTATGGCATCAAATGGATTTCCAAGCTGTCAATTATTTTTTCAAAATATATATGGTGTACATTCCTGAATTTCTCTAGACTTATTTGGAGCTTAACTGCAAAGCCCTTGATATGTTACTTAATTTATAATTTAGATAGATACATGAGAGAACATGTTCTAGCAGATATTTAGACATCTTTCAAAGAGTTCCTAGAGTCTAACTAAACAACAAATAGTCAAAACTTAAACTGGCTTGAAGACAAAAGGAACCACATTTGAGGGGAGGGGCTTGCGGGTGTTCTATGAGTCGGAATTGACTCCAGGGCAGCAGGTTTGGTTGGTCTTCACAGGTGTTCATTTTATTAAGATTCATCAACCTTACTCATTATAAACGTCTTCTTGAATAACAATAAAAAAATTACATTTTATTTTAATTCTTAAATTAAAAATCTCCCTCCTACTCATGTCCCACAGTTCCTTCAATTTACCTCCACAAGCAAACCAATGTTATCAGTTTCGTACGTATCCTTTCAAAGAAATACTATGTATATGCACTGAAATACACACCACTTTTTTTTTAGTACAAAATGTCACCCCCTCTCTTTATTTAGTATAACCCTGATCTACAAAGTCCCTTCTCCAAATACACAATAAAAAGACCAAAATCTCTTTGAACAAGTAAGCAGTCTTTAATCTCAGATTTTTCACATCAGGAATCCATCATGGTAGCAATGTTATGCTCCCAGGAGCCATCATCATATGGCAACATCACAGCCAAGGTAGGACCACCACACCTCAATGACTTAAGTAAGCATTTAGGGATAGTTACCGTCTCTCCTAGCAATTCATACCTAAATAGGCAAGTATAAAAATAACCAAGTGTTCCTAAAGCAGTTCTCTTAAAAAAAAATTTTTTTTAAATGCATTAGCGCATTTTCTAACAGCATTTTGAACAGCATTCCAGGCAATTCTAATACAGATGGTCTAAGGACCACGCTCTGAAAACCTCTGCTGTAGACAAATCCTCTCTTAATCAACAACCTGTTAAGATCAAGCAGTGGTTCCCAGGCAGTGAGTGTGGTGCCACGCTGACTGCTGAAGAATACAGAATCCTAGACTCTACCCCAGAGTTCCTGGGGCCCAGGAACCTGTTTATGAATCTGTATGCTTAAAAGTTCTCCAGGCAATTCTAATACACAGCCTCTGTGAGTCAGAAATCTACTCCACAGTACCAAACAACAACAACTGGAATGTGGGTGGAGAGGGGTCAGGTTTTTGTTTAACACATCTGTAGTTCTACCATTTACTAGCTGTCTCACCCCTGTAATGTATTTGGACTGTAAAATGACTGTTGTGAAGATTAAATAAAGCAATGCATGTTAAAACTCCAGCATGTGGTAAGCTGGTTGTTATTGTTACCATTATATTATATTACATGCCCTGCACTAAATGAGAGAAGCATATAATCTATTTAGAAAAAGAATACAAATGTTAATAAAAATTTAAAATACTAATGAGAACCCAATCTTTTCTTCCCTGCATTTGAAGAATTTATATTCTAAAACATGTTTTCACACATGAAAAAAAACCACAATATTCTCAGTTACAAAATGTAGTAAAATACAGAGCATTATAATATAAACACATAGGAAAAACCATACAAAATTTGATTAAAGTGTCTAATTCTTCTAGTTCAGGTAACCTAGTTCTCATTAATTCACAGTTTTGTTTTTTTTTTTTTTTTAGATTATAGAACATATACTAAAAGTCATGAGTGACAAATCAACCTGTATTTATTGTTTAAAAATAGAAGCAGAAAAGAGAATTGTATATCTGGGAATGAAGTCCGTGGGATAAGTTTCAAGGGACCCATGAAACCCCTGAAATTTTATGCAAAGGGTTATTTATCTGAGTATGAGTATTTGTCAAGGGAGAGATCTATAGCTTTAATTTAATTCTCAAAGAGTTTTCTGGACCCAAACATGTTAAAGACCCCTGAAAATTCCTCTTTGTGTAGTTTATGTGCACCTTATTTATGCTGAAGAAATTTAACTCCTGACTGGACTCCAAATAATTTGTTTCTCTTAACTGTCCTCTGAATCATCTTACTCAAGCTTTAACCATTCAAGTATCTCTAGAAAAGAAGTAACACAGTATGAATTCATTTAAGGAAATTCTGCAGCCGAGTTTCTTGGCTACATCAGCCTATTCAAATTCTGCAGGTCTCAGCATGGAAGTTTTATGTACATGTTTTAAAATTTCTGGTGGCAGAGATTAACTGATGATCACTTTCTGAGTTTCCACTTTTCATTTCTTACCCATTGCTCAATTGTTTGAATTATTTCCTATTAGTTCCATGTTTTCTTTTCATCTCAGGTATAAAAGTGAAGATACTTCCCTGGAATGATACAATTCAATTTCACCAACTTGCATTTTGCCAACCTAGCAAGTCTTTCACTTTGTGTTTTATTTATGACGTGGTAACAACACTATTGATGTTACATATTTTTGTTTCACTTCCTTCCTTTAGGTGTGTGTGCAACATTGACTGCTCTCAAACCAACTTCAATCCCCTCTGTGCTTCTGATGGGAAATCTTATGATAATGCATGTCAAATCAAAGAAGCGTCATGTCAGAAACAGGAGAAAATTGAAGTCATGTCTTTGGGTCGATGTCAAGGTAATGTTCATACCAAAATTCATTTCAAAGAATGTTTTTAGTCTTTGTGCAGAAATGAAGAGTGAGGATAACTTCTTATTAGGCAGCTATTTCATTCCTGAAAGACAGTTCTGATTTATAAAGGGCAGTAGAGTTTACTGTAGCATTTCTGTTGATTCCAGGAATTTGACGGCATATCAGCAACAGTCCATATCTTTTTCTATATATTGGGACTGTGTATTCACAATGCCATGAACACAGAGGCCAATATTCAGAAGACAGAAGATATTCTCCTTGCAGAGGAAAAAAGAAATTCGAAATACTTTTTAGCAAAGAATCTAAGTATTTATTAGATAACATTGAAACTAAAAGCAAATCACTCTATTTTTCTGCTTTCATTCAGTAGAAATATTTCAAGTGCATTTTTAAAAGCAAGGTATACTGTAATACTCTATTTTGTGTCTTGATCAGAACCAAACCTTTTGATTTTTGACCTACTCTTTTAAACCACTTATCACAGTTGTAATTGTGAATCTTCTCCTTATTCCAAATTTTAAAAAGCAGTCATCATTCTAGTATTTGCCTTCAGACAAAAATTGACAATACAAATCTGTCCTTGTATAAAGATGCTGTAAAAATTCCTTAACTGCAGTGAAGATACTGTTGGAGGTATAAGATAAGGTTGACATTAGCGATTTAGGAAACAGTTAATCAATCTTTGTTGTTATTGTCTTTTAACACAGATAACACAACTGCAACTACTAAATCTGAAGATGGGCATTATGCAAGAACAGATTATGCAGGTACATAATATTTTCTACTACAAAACGTGAACACTTCTATAAAAGAGTCCTGGGGAATCATTGTTTTACAATTTATCCTAAATTGAACCTTGCAAGACTTCTGACATGTGCTGGTATTCTCTTGCTTAGTTTAAGCTTTCAAGAGGCACGAGTGAATTTTTGCTGAAGCAAATAAGACACTTATTTTTGCGAGAGTTAAAGCAATTGTCAAAAATGTCAGTAAAATATAATAAACTTGTTTTGACAGTGCAAATGGTACAAATGACAAAACATTTATCAAATTAATGGGCATCAGTGGAAATTAATGGGCATCAATGGAAATTAATGCAATTTTTGACAGTTTATTGTAATAAATGCAAATGTTCTTGTTTCAATTTTTGTAAAAGTCAGCAATAAAAAATGTTGCTAGTATCCAAAAAGCTAGAAAGGGCAGCTATAAATAATAACAATAAGGTTGTTTATATTTAGATGCAAAGTTCAAAAATAATAAAAAGTTAAAAATAATAAATAATAAATACCTTTCATTTATTTAGAAACTAAAACATAGTTTCTGAGACATGAAAATTCATAAAGCATTTTATATAAAATGTAAATCTTATTTAGCTACAATGGAATTTTATTTTGAGGAAAATATCTAAGTAATATAATTTTCCTAGTTTCAAAAATAATATGTGGGTATACAAATGGGATTTTATCAAATTATTAGATTTTTAGATTTTTATAGAAATTTGAGGTAAAAATAAAAGTAAATTATTGAGGTTATAAAATAATGATGTTACATAATGTGGTTTTTGTTGTTGTTTTTTAACACAGTTTTCCATTTAGCTATTAAGCATTTTGTAACTAAATGTATGGTTATTATTCAAACAGAATTGCTTCTTATTTTTCAAAGTATGCACTACCATTCACTCTTTGTTTCTGAAGTTTCATTTTCTTTAACAATATTTCTGAGGTTATATGTATATACAATATAAACCTGAGTGAAATTGATCAAATGTTTTACTTATACATACCTCAAATTTTTCAGAATTTGGAAATGATAAAAGGATTCTTTTTTTATTTTCTGTTATCTGAATATTTTTCAACACATACACAAAACTTTTTATGTGCTAGAAGCCTGGAATTACCACCGATAACAATCCATGGCGGGGAAAGAATTTGTTCTACTATTTTATACCCATTCCCAAAGTGTCAAGGAGAGTCGTTAACAGGTGTTCCTTAAAAAGAATAGTCCAATGGTCAGATAAGTTTGGGAAGAGCCAAACTAACTAAATGGATCCTTCATCTCAGAACTCTTTAGAGTCCTTTCGTGGGCTGCAAAATCTCTTAGGGAAATATAATATGCATCTTTGTTTAACTTTTTGTTGTGGAGAATTTCTAATATACACAAAATATGCACATATGTAGGCTGGACAGTGTAATGAACCCACATGGGTTCATCACTCAAACCCAGTACATTAGCCCATTGCTAACCCTGCCCCATCCAAACCCCCATTTTCTTTCCCCATTTCCTTGCTGTATTGAAGCAAATTCCAGACATTACATCATTTCATTCATAAATACTTTAGTATGTATCTCTGAAAGATAAATCTTTTGTTAATAAAATAACACCATTATCACACCTAAAAATAATTAATAATTTCTTATAATACACAGCTTTTATCAAACTTATTTAATTAATAACACATTTTTTGTGACATTTTGCAGTACTAGTGCTCCCCAGAATGCACTTTGGGATATGATTATCCACAGGATAATATTAAAAGTAACAAAAGATGACAATGGAAAATCAAAGTCTGCAGATAGTGAAATATATTTTAAATTTAAAATAAAATAAAAGTAAAATTTTAAATTTAGTTTTTTATAATAAATAATAACTATATCCTTACAATATTATAAGTCACTATTTGGCATAATTTATCTTTAGTGTAGAAAAATTGGAGGTTTCATAAAAATCTCTCTTCCATACAAAGAGTTGCTTACTACTGGAGCTTAAAATTCTTTTACCCTTATAAACTAGTTCATTTGGAAAAATCTTCGAAAATATAACATCCTCTGAATATCTTCTCCATTGAGCCATCCATCACTGGATTCATAGGAAAATTAAATCTCTCCCTGAGAATTTTGTCCTTGAAACAAAGAAATCTTCAAGTTAGTGAGCATCAATGTATAAATATAAGCATTTTATAAAATTATACCAGTAATATCACACACTAGAATCTACAGCTCTCCTGATGTCATCTCATATTTCATATTAACAGTTTGTCCATTTTCAAAAAGATTTGGGATTGAATTGTGATTTCAAAAATAATTCATATATGGGATTTGGTTTCAAACAGATAATCTCTGATTTTCAGTGTCAATGCTTTTAATTGACATATTTCCAATTTTATTTCTTTATTGGACATACGAAGATAAGATAATGCATTTTTTAACACATACAAATAAAAACTCTTCAGACACTCAGTGTGGTCCAAGGGTTTCTGCTTTGAAATTGGACTTACCTAGTAATTCTCAAAGGAAACTTTTAACATAAAAGTAAAGTTTAAAAGTACATGTTTGTTAAAATCTGAAATTAAGACAGGAACAAAGATAATGTCAGCTGAAGCTTGCAAGTCTTAATTAAACATTGATTGCATACATTAGAATTTTCCTTTTCCTTCTTGGGAATGAAACTATGTTTATATGGTCAACAGAAGAGTTCAGAGAATCTTTCCATGAGTTATTCTGAGATAAGCATATCAGTACAAGTTTAGATATCTTCCAATGAGTTGACCAAAAGCTGGAGGCATAAAGACTCTTAAAACTCAGAGTTTGTTTATCTCCCTGACACAGAGAGCTATCAATCAAGCTGCTTCCATGTCACTCTTTTTAATTACGATCTGGTGGCTTAGTGGTCAAGAGCTCGGCTGCTAAACAAATGATTGGCAGTTCAAATCCACGAGCTGCTCCCTGTAAACCTTATGGGGCAATTCTACTCTGTCCTAGGGGATCACTATGAGTCGGAATTGACTCAACAGCAATGAGGTTGGGTGTTTTGGTTTAGAGCTGCAATGACATTTGTATAGGTATTTATCATTTACAAAGTGTACTTTCACTTGAAATGCCTTATTTGTATCTTACCACTGACCTATGGTACATAGCAGGAAACCCTGGTGGCCTAGTGGTCAAGTTCTACTGCTGCTAACCAAAAGGTCGGCAGTTCTAATCCACCAGGTGCTCCTTGGAAACTCTATGGGGCAGTTAGTTCTACTCTGTCCTATAGGGTCACTATGAGTTGGAATCGACTCGGCAGCAATGAGTTTGGTTTTGGTTTCATAGTACATACATAGTACATGTATTATTACTACATTATTATTATTCCTGATTTACAAATAAGAAAGCAGAAACTCAGAAAGAATAAATGAATTAACAATGTTGCATAGTTCATAGTTCACAGTTAGAAATTCACCCAGATATGCTGACTCCATATTCCATACTTCTTCCAATTTACCATTTAAAAAAAATGCTTATAGGCTTTCATGCTGGCTCTCCAGTTGTTGTACTGGAGACCTTCACCATAGCTCTTCTTCCAGGGTATGCGTGCAGCAAAACACAGAGTAGCAACCAAGCAAGAAACTCCATTGACTTGGTCCTCCTCTCTGGTCCCAGAATTATTCTTCTACGCTCCTTCCCTATACCCCTTAACTCCGTATGGTAGACATTGGCCCTATGCCCTACCCATAAAAAAACTGTTGCCATCGAGTCGATTCCATCTCATAGCGACCCTATAGGACAGAGTAGAACTGCCCCATAGAGTTATGACCTACATGCAGACACATATACCAACTACATGTGACCGTGAGCGTACGTGCACACACACATACATATACACACAGAGGCACATAAGTACTGCTGAGTTATCTTCGTATGTCTTAAAATGATGACATTGTAATTTTTGGTCTTCTTCTCTAACCCACACATGTACACGCACAAACACACATTCTCTCTTCCTTCTCAAAGAAAGAATTGGAATTTAATTAAAATGGCCATACCTTCATTGATGTTCTTATTAAAAAAAAAAAATTATACTCTTTTGACATTATTTAATTAATAGTCATGTTCCTCAGCATCTCCAATCTTCCAATAGTATTTACATTTTCTTGAATTCTTGAACACAAACTTTGGAAAAATAAAAGGAATCAAATAGAGAACCAGTATATCACTGTCCTCTTAATTTCTATTTCACATGCTAAAATCTCCCCAAGGAGAGAAAATAGGAGTTGTGTGACTCACATTCCTAGAAGTTTGCTATGGGCTCACGGCTAATTTAATGTCACAGTCATTTCCCTTGATGGACAAACATTTGCAGACTCGTCCACTAGAGGGAAGTAATGTTTTTAACATACTCTCATTTTCTCTTATAATACTATAGGTTAAAAATCCCTTGCCAATTCCATTTTTCCCTTGAGCCTACCTTATTGTTGTTGTCATTAGTTGCTGTCAAGTCAGCTCCAAGTCATGGTGACCTTATGTATAGCAAAACAAAATGTTGCCCTAAGCTATTAATCCAAGAACACATATTTCTGATTATAAAAAAATTAGAGACATACTTTAAAGAAAACTAATCTTAAAATCAGTTTGCTATATCTCATTTTTAATATCATGTACCACAAAGAGTCTCCACTAAGGACCAGGCTGAATGACATAAGATAAATGCAAAGTGAGTGAGTGATAACTCCAACAAGACAAACGTATGCAATAGACAGACAAGAATGTAACCGAACTTGAACAGAGCTGTGAATTCCATGATGCTCACAAGCACATAACCAGTCCGCACCAAGAGACCAAAGAATTTTCTAGCTCACCACCGCCAGTATTACTTTCTGGTTGTATCTGACTCCTGACCTCTATTCTGCCCTCCCTCCTTTAATGAGACCCTAGGCATTAGGGAGTCTTGAATCAAGAGCTTTGGATCTTTTTGTTTCTAGACAGAGTAACAGGCTTCAGGTCAAATATGCTAAACAGACCACTTAATTCCATTCTCCCTTCATCAGTCTAAGACCTGGATCTAGATTTAGGTCTATCGCTTCACCCGCAGAAAGATTTAGAGAACACAAATTTTATAAAACCACAAATCTAGGGCTTTGAGGGCTTTCTGTTGTTTCAAATATGCTAACATTTAAACTTTCCTTTTGGATGTTTTAAAATAGCAAAAGTTTTACAAACCTTTTGAAGTTTGCAACATTTTCTTTAAAAAATATATGCCCCTCATGTTTTGCAATAAAAAAAAAGAAGTTCAACTATTTTGTTTTTCTTCATCTGGTATATGTATTTTCTGATTATGTTGCTTTTCTGTCTAAAAGCCTGGCCATGCTTTAGAAAAACTGGCTATGTATTTTTTTCATTAAAAATGTACTTCGTTTTGTAAGTTGTTAGATACTAGGGAGAAAACAGCAACCATAAAGTTAAACTATTTTGTTTTTTATCACCAAGAAAATAAAATGTATTTTATTTTATGATATTTTCTGCCCGTTTCCAGGAAGGACTTGCATGGCTTATAATTAAAATATATTCATTGAGATTGTTTAAGGGGAAATTGGAAATAGAAAAGCAGACTGTTGAGGGAAATAAATATATCAGCCACATAAACTATTACAGTTACTGCATTTAGCCCTAAGCCTCCTTGAAACCAATGTAAAAAAAGAAATTAAAGTTGAATCAATTCATTCAACAAATACTAATGAAGGCCCTGCTATATGCAAGCCACTGTTGTGAGCTTTGCAAAGGTGAACAAATCAATCAAGATTTTTGCTAAATGGAGCTTTATTTTGTTGTCCAATAAAAATAGTCAATTTGGAAACCAAAGACAAAGTTTCTCTAATTCTATATCCTAAAAGAAATATTTAGAATAGATTTTTTTTTACAAGGCATCACTAAAAAACATAGAATGGGTATCTTCAACAATGATTTTTACAAAATATGCTAAGAGCCTTTTCATATGGCTAGCGTTTTTTTTTTTTAATTAATTTTTGGTAACATTCTAGAAAATAGCATTAAAATATGAATAAACCAATGATAGTGTTTCTGTGTTAGACTAAAGTAAATGACCTACATTTATATATGTTTCCAAACTGGGAAAAAAAATAGAATACTGAGGAAAATGGCTGTGGGGAACAGCATGCTTAGCTTATCTTCCTCGTGTACCTGTAGTTTCAACAGGAATTGGTTAACAGTACTGAAAGAGCCTGAAGTAAAAATAAAGAATGTGTTGGACTGTAGTATTTATATAGGGAAAAGAAATTCCCCTGATTTTAGTGGCTGTTAATGAGAAAGGTAAGCCCTGGGTCATCTTCAGCCTTGGGAGGGAGCCAGGGTCTCCCTAGCTCTGAGTCTAGGTAGACACGCAAGGGGCCCAGGTGTATTTACTGAACATTACACCATGGTAGTTTACTATACTTACAACATTTAGAAAGGATTACTTTTCAGGAAAATTTATCTTTGGAAACTCATTCCTTTTGTAAGCAATAATTTAGATTTAAGCTAAGGTCTGAAATATGGAAGAAAGAAACTGGAAATATACACTGAAACCAAATACCATTCATGTCATTCATATTTTATCAACCTATTAGAGCTTGGCTGCTAACCAAAAGGTCAGCAGTTCGAATCCGGCGGCTGCTCTTTGGAAACTCTATGGGGCAGTTCTGCTCTGTCCTATAGGATCACTGTGAGTCAAAACCAATTCGATGGGAACAGGTTATGGGTTTTTTCCATACTAGGAGGAAACTGGTATCTTGAAAGGGAAAAGGTATCTAGATAGTCTAAGTGAATTATGATAGTAACTTGTTTTCTGTAGAAGCCATTGCAATTTACAAAGCCATGTCTTCTTCAGTCTTTACAACAGAAATGTGAGGTAGAGAGAAAAGAGAGACTTCGAGAGATCAAATAAAATGAATATGTGATAGAGCTAAGGTTCAAACCATTATTGCTAATTCAAGAATTCAGCAAAGTCCAAACAATAAGGAACCAGAGGAGAAGTGTCACTACCTAACATTTTTAGGAGCTTTGGGACTGACTCTGCATTCTGAAGGTTAACCCCTTGGGAGTTCCAGATGCAAAAAAAAAAAAAAAAAAAAAACGATTTATCATGATATCTCCATTGCTGTGAGATGATTCAAAGAGTTATTCTTCTCTTCAAACTAATGCTTATGTCTTACAAGCGTCTTATAAGGGTTAAGTCTGGTTTTAAAATTTTCCTGTTCTGGTTCCTGTTTCTCCATATAGACAACAGAAACTGAATGCAATGGTGTTTCCTACCAAGTAATCCTACATTAGTAGGAAACACACACACGAACACTAACCTCTGTGCGATACTTTATAGTTTTACAAAGACCACTCACACTACCTCATTTGTTCTATCTCAGTTCAGTAAAATGGGGTTGCAAATAAAATCAAGGCTCAGAGAAGCTAAGTGGTTGACCCAGAGCTGGACACAGTATTTTGACAAACTGACCAACCACCCGTGCACATAGGGGAATTGCTTAATTTATCTAATATGTGCCTCAATTGCTCTTCCATTATGCATATGTAGACATACATATCAAGTGGTTTCATATCATATTTATAACATGAATAAATTCAGTCATGTGAACTCAGTCATCTACATTTAAAATGGAAGCTTTTTCCATTTGCTCATGAACACAAGGAGCACTTCACTGGAAAGCATGTTATGTCTAGGGCAATAATTTGATCGGTAGGAAATAAATAAATAGCAGCAAATGCAGGCAGCAGCTTGTAGCACAAATATTGGTATCCATAGTGAAATAAATAAAAATGTTTGCCCAGGCTATTACAGTGCCACCAGACTAGCCTAGAATATTTAAGCACAGGAAATGAATTAAGATGATAGATATTCTCAAGATTTCTGAGGGAAAGTGTCTCAATTCAAGTATTTTCCCCTCTGGGACTTACATTAGAGTGCTGCAAAAGTCATAAAGTTTTCTATGAACTCACAATTTTTTCTGCTCTTTTGAACTTCTGTGCTTTCATTGTTTTCCCCATAAAATCATGTAGCCAGTCATCTGTAATATTGTGTTATATTCATGGTTATAGATAGACATAGAAATGGTATTTGCAATACAGATGAAGAGTTGCCTTGGGCCCTGGTAGACACTCTCTAAAACTTTATGTTTATGGCCCAGTTCATAATGCATCCTGTATCATTTATGTGCCCTTTTTTTCCATTTGAAATGCTCCTTTCTGCAATAAATTGTTCACTTTAAGGTGTTACTAATCTACCTTTCTCTTCCATAAATGTAGGGCAGCTCATTTAGTGGTTAAAGCCGTGAAATTAGACAGGATTGAGTTTAAACACTGGCCATTTTATTATTGGCTATTTAACCCTGAGTGAATTAATTCACCTTTCTGAAACTCAGTTTCTTCATTTGTTCAATGGAGACAAAAAAAAAATCTACTTCCATGTGCTTTAAGTTTGAACTAAAAGACACTTTGTAAAGGATAAGCAAACAACAAGTGAGCTCTCAAATGGTAGTAAATGTTATTACGTTCCTTTGGTCTGACACCTGAAAGTAATTGATTCTTAACAACTATGACATGCTGTATGGGATGTGGTCTGTCCATATGATAAGTGTTCAGAGTTTTTATACAGATGTTATTATTTATAGACTCATACAGTTACAAGAGGTTGCTTTTTTTCTACCCAAACATATAAAAAATTCTTCCAAGAGACCTTGCCTGACTTTTTAATTAATTTCTATTGTTGTTGTTAGTTTCCGTCGAGTCAATTCCAACTCATAGTGGCCCCAAATGTGCAGAATAGAACGGCTCCACAAGGTTTTCAAGGTTGTGACCTTTCAGAAGTCAATCACTAAGCCTATCTTCTGAGGCACCTCTGGGTAGGTTTAAATCACCAACCTTTGTGCTAGTAGTCACGCGTTTAACCTTTTGCACCACCCAGGGACTCCCAATTCATCTCTAAATAGATATTTATTCAGCACCGATCATTTATAAGTCTTTAGCACATTGATATGTCTAAATTATCAGGTAACTAATTTTTCAATTTTCCTCCAATCAACATAATTTTATGTGTGGTATATTTTGGTCACTTTAAAATAATATGATCACCAGGTTATTACAACATGAGATTCAATAGAAATTTAGTGGGAGGATAGAACATATAATTGCAAGATTGTGAAGGCATCACTTATTTTCTTTCCCATTTGACCCTTAAAACTAGTCATTCATGCCAAAAGGGTATATGTTTGACTGACCTACACATTCATTGCATAAAAAAAAAAACTATGTATTGCATGACCATAGAGGTAAGGAGGTATCAATACAAAAATAGCATGAATATGATATAACCAAATAAACCAGTTGCCATTGAGTCGATTCCGACTTGTGGTAACCCGCAAGTGTCAACAGTAGAACTGCGCTCCATTGGGTTTTCAATGGCTGATTTTTTGGAAGTAGGTCGCCAGGCCTTTCTTCTGAGGCCTTTCCACCTCCAGGTGGACTCAAACCTCCAACTTTTTGGTTAAGAGCCAAGCGTGTTAACTGACTACACCACCCAGAAACCCTGAAGATGATATATAGGAATTTATTTCTGTTTATGCTAAACATTATTTCCACTCAAAAATGTAAGTGTTCACAGGTCAATAGTCAATACACATACAAACACACACATACACATACACACCTTAAAGAGACAGAGTATTAAGATCAACCGAATGTTTTCAACAGAAACTGATAATCAAGAAAAGATGAGTATACTTAGCATGGGGGACAAAGAGAGAAAAGCTATTTGCGCTCAAACGTCTAGATACCGCTAGTGAAAGCTCAGTAATTCTCCACCTCAATTTACCTTTTCACTTCAACCATGTTATTTTCATTCCTAAGAAGAGTAGTGTAAGTATGGGGTAGAATGTATGAAACCGAAAGAAGAGTAGGCTCTGTCCAAATACTCTGCATAATTTCAAAGCACATTGTTTTCCATGAAACCAGTAAATAGAATTCAAATGTTTTTAAAATAACAAGATGTTCACATACTTTGATATTGCTGCTTTTGTTAATGAGACTGACATGCCCCAAATATATGAACCACATTATCAACTACATTACAAATGCAGTTCTCACATCTCGACTGTTTGAGACTGTGTACAAACATAATCAACTAGAAATATTTGAAAATATCTGTGAAACTAAATCTCTCAGAGAAATTGCATTTTTAAACACTGTTACTTGTTTCATGGGTCATAGCTCATTCCCTCTAGTTGTTTATTTGGAAAACTCTTAGCCTTATAGTTTGAACTCAAATGTAATTAAGAGGAATCTAATTTATGATGCAAACTTCAGGCATAACAGTATATGTAAATCAGTGATAAAGCTTTGGGCAAAATATTGGTCTAGTAATTCATAAACAGTAATGAGGAGAAGGAGGACAATATCCCATCTCTGAGTCCTGAGGTACAAGGAAGAGATGGAGAATATGGCCCCATTCTGAGAAGCCTGAGTGATTTGGTGTTCTCTGGGAAAGCTAGTGCTTCGGTACGCAAGGAAAAAGATGAAAATTTCAGTGAAGCATCTGAGGACAGAGGGGGCATTTGCAGAGTATGAAGCACAGTTCCTGGTGAACCTTGGGAAGTGTTTGGAAACTGGTGGCCAAGAGATAGGCTTAGTCAAGGGTAGAGAACCAAGAAGGGCAGCACATCATGGGTGTGTTGGTTCAGTGGAGGAAGAATAACTGGGACAGGGCAGTGCAAGAATTACACTTTAGATATTGACTATATTAATGATGGTATGGCTCTCAGATTGTAGACTTAGAAATCTAAGTTTTCAGCAAACCAAGAGTAAGCTGTCCCTCAGTGGTGAACTCACGTTAACCAAACTCAATGCTTATGTATTGATTTGTAATGTGAAATGAATTACCTACAGGACTTGGATCCTCTGGCCAGTGCATTCTCTTCCTAGAGCTGACTTTTCTGAGAAGCCAGCCTATAATCAGTTGCTTAGTGAACAAGACTAACACATAGATTCTTTCGATACTAAGACAGCTGATGCAAACCTCAGCACAGCAGGGATACTTCCACCGTCAAGTAGGGATAGATAAGAAGCTCCCTTGGGCCAGAATCTCCTCACCTAAAGTCAGAGCTTACTCAAACTAGCAGTATTGGCCTGTGTGAGTCTCCTTTTCTGGGTTTCCTTCTGAGCAGTCTCCCTTCCAATCTACCTATGTTCCTAGATATGTAAATGTAATTAGGGTAAAGTTTAGGGTTGCTCTTCAAGAAGCCATTGCCTGACTAAGTTATTCTAGTGCTCTGGACAGGCACAGAGCAATTCTCATCTTATTTCTGAGCTCCTCTCAGATCTCTCTTTCACTAGCCCCCAAGTAATGACAATATTAGTACACATTTCACGTTATATTGGATTGGTAGGTCCTTGTGCATTGTAAAACCTGCAAAAGTTTTGACACAAATTTAACTTTGAAAGCAATCCTTTAACATAGAATCCAAAGAGTTTTACCAAGAACAAAGACAAAAACAAATGATTCTTAGAAAGCAAGTTTAATCTTTTTTGGTTTTTTTCTGAGATAATTCTCAGCGCTTAGATGAACAAATGCCCTTTATGGTGACATTGTTAATTTTTAACTTCAAAAAACATAAACAGAATGTGTTTATTAGTTATCTCATACAGACTGAAATGGAAGATTTTGCCAGGAGTTGTTAATGCATTATCAGTGTTTGACAGTCTTATAAAATGTTATTGTAAAATATATTCTAGGCTAATAAAAAACTATTTTTAATCTTTTGTTCACTTTCCTGAAGTTCAAAGCTGTGTCATGTATCAGAAAACTCACTCTCAAGAATATTTCATTAAAAATTTTATTTCATAATGGAAATAAATGTCTAGTTAACTAAAAAAGATTAAATAAATTTTTAAAATCTTTCTGAAATGCAGTCTAAATGCAAGCTCCATTTGTCCTCCAGAAATTAAGTATTCCAGAAAGAGTATGTTATTAGTCTACAGGGTTTAAACCAATAAGCGATTAGTGTTTTGTCACGCAGTACACATCCAAATTCACTTCTGCAGACTGATTGTTCATGTAGTGTCACAATTATTCTACAATTCTTGCACCAGTTGTTTTTTTCCTCTTTATTTTTATGTTATTTAAAAGGCCTCAGGAAAGTTGAAGGTTTTGAATTGTTTGAAATCATCTCTGAGCAAATCCCACTACTATCCCTTCACCCCGGCCACTCACTCATTCCCCATAGTTGACATGTATGTCGTTGTTACTGGTTTCTGAATTGCAATGAAATATAGCTATAAAAGCATGAGGAAGAACCAACAGGCCAGAAAAACTTATCTATATGATAGTAAATTAAGTGTCCAGGCTGTCTTTCTTCTCTATGTATTTCAATCAATAGTCAGCATCACATCCTGTCAATAATGACAGTTAATCATTAACCCTTTGCCATCGAGTTGATTCCGACTCATAGCGGCCCTAAAGGATAGAGTAGAACTGACCCATAGGGTTTCCAAGGAGCTATAAGCAGATTCAAACTGCCGACCTTATCGTTAGCAGCCAAGCTCTTAACCACTGCTCCACCAGGGCTCCAGTTAACCATTAGGTCTTACTTATATAAACAGATTAGCACTATTATGCTCCAATATCCAATCTGGCTGCTTTCTGCAGCTAGTGTGCTTCTGAGCTGTTCACCTTAGCCAGGAAATATAGCTAATTATAATGTTATCCCATGAAATCCCTTATCATCTTCATTATCTTCGTGATTATCATCATTATCATCATAATAATCAGGAAAATAATACCACTGGAAAAAGATCACTTAGTTCATTCCAAATTCAACTAGAAATTATATGTCTGTTATCTGTTGTTTTGAATTCACTACAAGGCTATTCTCCAATGATATGGATAATCATATTTATTTCTTAAATTCATTTGGATTTCAGAGTAAATCATTTATAAGTAGCATTTTGTAGAAGAAAGAGCCTGGAATAGAAATCCAGAAACTTTTGAATTAGTCTTATCTCTGTCACAAGCGAACTCATCTAAACTTGAATGGCTTTTTAAACTCACAGGGCCTAAATTTTCTCTTCAGTAAAATTTGAAAATAAGATTAGATTAAGTATGATGGCTTTCTAGTTTTAGGATTCCATGACCAATTATAAGATCCTTAAATGGCACAAACGGTTTGTACTCGACTGCTGACCTAAAGGTTGGCAGTTCAAACCCACCTAGCAGCACTGCGGAAGAAAATACCTGGCAATCTCCTTCCATTAAGATTACAGCCAAGAAAAGCCTAAGGAGCAGTTCTATTCTTCAACACATAGGGTCATTGTGAGTTGGAAATGACTTGAAGGCAACTAACAACAATAACAACAATGACCAAGTACATAGAATTAGTTCAGAAATCATGGTTGAGTGAAGAATTATTGACCACTGTCTTACTACAGTGGTTCTCAACAGGGGGCAATGGTACGGTGGTTAAGAGCTCAGCTGCTAACAAAAGGTCAGCAGTTCGAATCCAACAGCCGCTCCTTGGAAACGCTACGGAGCAGTTCTACTCTGTCCTAGAGGGTCACTATGAATCAGAATTGACTCAGCAGCAACAGGTTTCCCACCCCCCCCAGGACATTTGGCAACTTCTGGAGACATTTTTTATTGTCATGACTCAAGGCCGGGGTGTGGGGGGAGGGCAGTAGAGACTTCTACTGGCATCTAGTGGGAGGAAGCCAGGGATGCCCCCCACAACAAAGAGTTATCCAGCCTATACACCAGTAGTGCCAAAGTTGAGAAACCCTAATTAATGGTGTTAGACATTATGGGAAAGGACATATTAGGTGGGATTTGAAAGTTAAATGGCTCTGTGGAGTCCAAAGCTGGGCTTCCCTAATCATTTCTCAGTTCTCCTGTGCCTCAAGAGGAGATGTAATTGCAGACCAAGGATAATGGGCCTAGTCTAAGCTGCTTTTCATTTCTCTGTTTAACACACACATATCCTTTTTTTAAAATAATGGTTTGTCCCATAAATAGAAATGTCCTTTAAGTGTTCTCAAATAAGAGAGAATCTCTATCTGTCTCTAAAAGGCTTATTTATCTAAATGGTAAAAATTCCTCTGACTAAAAGAGAAATTACATTTATTATATTTCATATGGATATGCTTAGGTATCATAAGTCGTTAAGGAAAGTCTCATAATAAAAATTGGATCACTGATCCTATTCAATATTCCTAACCAGTATTCTCATAACCTGAGTTCCTGCTTTGCTTCTGCCCAAAGCTGTGCAATTTTTTTGTTCCTATTAGTTACTCTTTACAAATTTCGTCTAGGCTGCTGAACAAGATACTACCTGTTTGAAAGATTTTTAATGATGTTCTTTGAGGAGGAAATAACCATTTTAAAGTTTTGTTTTGTTTTTTTTTTTCAATTATCAGGGCACTTCCACAATGTAAATCTTTGTAAACCTTGTTCCTAGAAATATATTTAAAACCAAGTGGAAAAATTCTATTAAAGTATTCAACAGCAATACTTAAGACTAAAATTGTGTTATTCACAAAACAAAAATGCTTGATACAGTGTTAGAACTCAGGAATTTCATGAAAACGTTCACAGCTGAAAGAGAAGGGGAACCTGAAGAATGTCTCTTAAATGACAAGATAGTGCTCAGCTAGACTGCCACATTCGTCAGGAAGGACATGAATGTGTGATACCGTTAAGCGTCTCCCAGCACAGGCTCCTTGGAACAGGGAAGAAGCCTTGCTGCATTTGTTTGCTGTCGTACCTTGTGAAATAAAGTTATTGGTTTTGCAACAAGGACAATGAGGATATTTGTTTAAAAAGACAACTTGAAAAAAATAGCAAAGACAACAGGAAATGATAAATGAGCAAGTCTTTGCTACAGTAATTACTTTAGTATTGAAACAAATGAGTGACTTTCACAGTAATGCTATTTTCTGTCTTAGATTATACCACTGCCTATTCATACAGTATGTGTATCATTGATCTTTTTACTGGAAAAAAAATATAGCTAAAAAGGAGAAATCAGAAAATAAATTGTCTTTGAGAGATTTATGTTAATGTTTTGAAAAACTTATGATGTCCTTTGTGAAAATAGACTATTTCTGAAAGGTGGAACTGTTTTTTGTTTGTTTGCTTGTTTTTTAATCTAAATTAGATTTATACCAAAAGTTAGTTATTAGAAAAAATGAAGTAAATCTTCCTGGTAGAGACAGATGAAATAATTATCTATAATTTATTTATTGAATGTTATTCTGTATAGGATTTGTTAATTCCCTGTTGAAATGTTTTGATTTTGTGGAAGACACACTGAACAAGAAATTTAAATATCTAAATTCCAAACCTAGCTGATTAACTTACAAATGTTATGTCATCTGGGAAAGTCTCTGAACCTCTCTGATATTCTTTAAAATAAAGATCATATCTTTTCAGTCTTTTTCACATGTATTAGATAGGAAAGACTTTTTTAAGATCTAATTCACTGTACAGTTATAAGGTACTATTATTGACACAAATTTGGGGTACAGATCCTCCTCATTCTAAAATGTTTTCCATATTGTCATCAAAGTTTTATTGTTTTCCAGACTGGAGTCATTTCATTTGGAAAGTATAATTTGATCTAATTTTAACAAAATTCAAACTGAAGATTTTTAAATTCTAGATTGCCATCTTCTCGTTTCTGTATATGGGTGTAGTAATTGGGTATTATAAAATAATTAAATGACAAAGCTAATGGGTTCAATCTTCTCGTGTGTATCAGTGAAGCTTCAAATTTATGCCTCAGCTTGATCTGTATCCCACTGATTGCCTTAAGTCTTTTTCAAACTCTATTTTCTAAAAACACAAGGGTTTTTGGAGCAACCATTCTTATGACTATAATTGCTTTTTCATTTACCACATTCCTAAATAATGGTGGAGTTCACTGGACTCAACATGTACAGAATATTTCAAAATTTGAGTTAAAATTGTATTAGTCAATGGTAATATTATATAACTCTATTAAGAGAAATCTATTACAGAATTTGAATGCAGCCATATGCTAGTTAAAATTATGAGCTAAAAATGTTAAAAGCATGTTCCAGGCAAGGCACACTACATCATTTCTGCTTTTAGTCTGTGGGTTTTACCTATGCATATATTTCATCAATCAATACAAATAAATATAAACCTTTCCTAGTCCCAGCAAAGGAGGAATTTTCAGTTGCAATCTTTTGTCCTCTCACAAAAGCACCTTTCTGGGAAAACAGAAAATAAATAACCACAAAGATTACATTCTAAAATTCCCCCATACAAATGAGCCTGTATTCTGTTTTTTGGTTTTTTTTCCCTAATTCCTTTGGAGAAATAAATTTCTTAAATTTTCTTGATAACCTAGTCCGTTATTTAATCACCCTCGATATGAAAACGGAAATGCTTTCTTTTAATTAACAAAGTTTTGTTGGTTTGTTTTCTGTTATTGTTGGGACTTCATTTGCCAAGAAAAAAGAAAAAAAATTTTTTGTAGTTTTCCTTCACAGCTTATATTACTTTTACTTTCCATAATATTTTTAGTAGATGGGCTACTCAGGGTTTAACAGAATACATCTACAAACTGTTATTAGACTTTGTATTTAATTTTGAGCCTTGAAATAGCATAGTTTATTCACCGCCCTGTGTGACATTTTAAAAACCTGAGCAAACAGTATTATTCTTGGAAAAAGAAAAAGAAGGAAAAAGCCCTTTCTCACTAGATGCTGCATTTAGAAACAATATTGAATTGATTTGAATGAGAAAAATTTCTCTGAAAACCTGAAATGAATATAAACATTAGGCAGATAATCTCACCTTTTGCTTCCTGACTTGGTCTTACACTGCTCCTTTTGAGTGGTTCTCAATATTCACTCAAACGCTATATGTGTGCAGACACAACCCAAAGTTACATTTTACTCTTTCTTGCTTTTGTCAGCACCCAGGCTTACAACACTCTGCACTCAGCACTGTGCAAGCCTCCTATGCCCTTGGGTGTAACCCTCTTAATAAGAAGTATGTTGTCTTCATCCTGCCTGGCCCTGTCATCTCATATGTCAAGAGCACTTGTATATTTTACTACTATTTCTTCACCCCTAAAAAGAAAATGTTGCTTTTAGGGGAATAAAGCTTTCTTGCCTTACCCTTCAGGCAGAATTCTTACATTCCCTGGGGTGACAAAGGTTCATATCCCTTTCTGCCCCTAGGAGAAAAAAAGACAAAGATGCATCATTAATCATGCAAACTGTTTCCCACAACAGTGCTAAGAAAATGATCATCTTCATACCACCCATCAACATTCCTGACACCTGTCTAAAAACTCAGGTCATGTGTATCTATCTGCCTTTAGATAAGTGTCAATGTGCAAACATCCTTCTGCTATTTTTAGGGTCATGTTAAAATTATTCATCAACTGCCTGTCAGTTCATCCAGTTTGTCATATTATCCTGATCTACTGACATCTATTACTGGTCATTCCCCTTTTGCATTGTGTTCTTAAGAACATTAAAATGTAGGATGTTTTTGAAACTGTCAAATATCAAAGAGGCAGTGGGATCCTACTGCAGGACTGAGTTCCCACCAAGATCACTATGCACAACCCCCTCTTCTACTTAATGGAAAATGGAGATTTTTGGGGTCCCCTTTCTGCTGTGAGTTCTACTTCAAGCTAATTTCTGTTAGATAAGTTCTGGCTTCTAATGACTTTCACTGTAAAATCCAAGATATTTCTTTCTTGGGAAATGGTTCTAAAAAAACCAACCCATTGCCATTGAGTCAATTCTGACTCATAGCAGCCCTATAGGGAGTAGAACTGCCCCATAGGGTTTCTAAGGAGCAGCTGGTGGATTCAAACTGCCAACCTTTTGGTTAGCAGCCGTGGCTCTTAACCACTGTGCCACCAGGGCTCCAGGAAATGGTTCTAAGAGGCTAAAAACACACCTTAAAGATGAAGCAAACCTTTTAAAATTAAGAGGTTAAGGGAAAAAGTCTTCTGATAAAATCGACCATGTTCAAACGCCTAGAAATGCTGTTATATGCAAAATAAGTAATGAAATGGAAATTCTATAGAAAAATGTGGTTCATCATTAGAAACTCAAATAATATAATCGTAGGTTTTATCTTTTATTCTTAGTGTAAAAGTCATAATCCCTAAAACTAGCTAGTCAGTCACACTTTTCACTGGTCTCTAATCACTTTAACATTTTCTCCTTCCTTCTTGCCTTTTTCTTTTCCTTTTGACTATTTCCTATATCTTCTGCTAACACCTGTGAAATGGGTTACAGTATCATTGAATAATAGAGGCATTTCCATGGAGGTGGGAAAATCTCAGAAATAGGGTTCAATGTGCCCTCAATTCTAGTTTAATGCATCTTGATTCTTTGCACTAACACCAGAGCAACCTGTGTTAGATCCTGCTTTTAACATAACCTCCCTGAGCCTTAGTTTTCTTATCTGTAAGTCATAGGTCTTGGACAGTTGATCTCCAATGTCTGTTCCATGTAATAGTCTGCCTTTCTATTACTCTATACAGTAATGTCACATAAAGCCACAGACTGAAGTGCTCAGCTCTTGCTAAACAATGACTTGCCCCAGAATTTACATTAGATTTGTCAAAATCCTGAAAATAGTTAGCATATTCTCAATCATTGTTGCCATTGTCAACATTGCTAGCCCACACTTATTAAAATGGTGAGCCTAGAAAAGTGCCAGTTATTTTCGGATATTATCAAGTCACATGTATTTCAGACACTATCAAGTCACATGTGTTTAACTGTGACACAAACGAAGCAAACATCCTTTCCCTCAGGCTGGTGGTATCTAAGACTCCAGGGTATAGCTATGACAAAACAACATGAGACCGACAAAGTCTATTCATGTGGAAGATGCAGTTGCCTTAGAGGGACTGTGATTTAGTTATTTGAGTTTATAATTTTAATTAGTGAATTCCTTTTTTTATTATTTTGTATTTTAATTTTAGTGAAAATGTAACGTTAACTAGTGAATTTCTTATGAGGATTGATAAACTTCTCACTGATGCTGATATTTGTTTTGACTCTTTGGAATAGGAAATTTGGGGGCAAACTACACCCAATCTGCTCCCTAACTTTAAGTTCAGAAAGCCATGTTACTCTAACAAGCACTCATATACTAAATGATGGTTTATTCCAATAACTTTTTTTTTTACAAAAAATAGAAAACAATGTTTTAAGAATGATGAAATAGAATAAATTCAAAAGAAACATTTATTTTGCATCTACCTCATGCCATGCATTGTATAGACATCATGCTGTCTCATCTCTTCACTACCTACCTGGGGAGTAAGTATAGTGAGGCCTTTTTAGAAATAAGGAAAGTATACCTCAGAGATAGTTACGTGATACAGCAGAGTTTCAAATAGATGGAGACTGTGACTGGCAACAAGAGAAGTCAAAGATGTTACAGAGACGTGGTGTTTGCATTGGGCTTACCTGACAGAGAAGAACATTAGAAGCACAGGGCAAAGCATTTGAGAAGGCAAACAGTCTTTGATGAGCAGGCATGTTTAGGGAATAGCAAAGAGTTTGTTATGTCTGAAGCATGGGATGAAAAAGGGGAACAAAAGAGGCTAAATTGGTAACAGTAATTTAGGGCTTCAAGCAAGGTTCTTTTTTCATTTGCAAAGGAAGTTAGAATTTACCCTCCTGTCGAGCCACTGAGGTATTTTAAATGTCATATTTTTATTTAAAAAAAAAACCCTGGCAGCGAAGTGAGAAATGATCTAGAGAAGGAACAGAAGGCAAGATAAGTTAAGAGGCTATGGAGATACCAAACAGAACAATGAAGTACGTATGTTGGTGGTGATGGTGGCAGCAGAGAGTTAGAAACAGATTTTAGGTGGATTTAGGAGAGAAAATATTACCAAATTTGGTAACTGACTGGGTATGAATGTGAAGAGAAAGGAAAATGCCAAGGTTCCTTGGTTAGCTGACTAGATGTTCCCTAAGATAGGGAAATAATGAGGAAGATTAGGCTTGGGAGCAAAATCATAAGTCAGTTTTTTGAACTGTTGTTTGAAGACATCAACATAGAAATGAACATATGAGGCAGAAGTTCTTATAGACAAGTGGAGATGAAAATGATATTGTGGTAATCATCAAGTCGCAAAGTAGCATCTGATCCTGGAGTGCCAGGGAACTCAGGCCAAAGAAAATGCAAAGGTGACCAAGAATAAACCCCTGGGGAACAGTCGTGCAGATAATCAGGGGCACTGGAAGCAACTGGAAAATGTGGGGATACCCAGTGACTGCACGCCTTTGTTTCCTTCCTTCCTTCTTCATTTTTCTTAAAATTCTGTTTTTAATGTTTATCTAAATAAATTTTAAAACTCTAATGTTCAGTAAACTCTCACTTTGAGAGTTGTATTTAACAACGCCCTTGCGTTTTCACAACTTATTTTTCTTTAAAATTATGTCTAAAGCCTACTGTTTGCCCTAGCCATTTTCTGTCCTCATAATGATTTGCTTTCCTCTAATCTTCTCCTAGCAAGACCCTTCAAGAGAGAACCTGTCAGACTAATGTCGCACTCACATCCCATGCATTCTCTAAACCAGTGCTCTATTTTATTTGCTTCACAGTGTTTAATGCAAAAGGAGTTTTATTCATGTATTTGTGCATTTATATTTTATATTTCTACCCTCTTTTTCTATAAGTGCCAAGAGGGCAGGGAATTTGCCTTGTTTCCCACTGTAAACAACAATGCCTGATGAAATTCCTGACACATAGTAGGCATTCAATAATTACTTGTTGAATAAATGAATAAGAGACACTGGCAGGCCATCTCTCTAGAAATCAAACTACATGAAATTTTAAAAGAAATTCCATACCTAATTAATGTCACGTTTGCTTTCTTCTTGAGAAATTTCAACCATAATGATATTCCTGTTATTTTGTAAAACTCTTAGTACAAAGCCATACAAACAGAAGTTGCTAAAAGACATGTATAAAACCAAAACCAAATCATTGCCGTTAAGTCAATTCAGACTCATAGCGACCCCATAAGGAAAGAGTAGAACTGCTCTATAGGGTTTCCAAGGAGCTGCTGGTGGATTCAAACTGCCGACCTTTTGTTTAGCAGCCATGGCTCTTAACCACTATGTCACCAGGGCTTCAAAAGATGTGTGTAATAATTATAAATTAATCCATCCCTAAATTTTTTCTTTAATTAATGGATTCTAGCATGAAGGCTGGTTGGTTGGTTGCTTGGTTTGTTTATTTATTTATTTATAATCTCTACTGGGCATTTAAAAAACATTTTAAGGAAGGACCTGTATAGAAAATATAATTCTAAATATTGCTTTGGAAGTAATAGCGGAGGCTGTTTACTGAAAGGGGAAGAAAGAGACCTTCATATGCAAATGTATGCCATTTGAAAATGTCATATAGCTACATCTACATATAAATAAGCTGCTCTCTGAATTCTAGGGAAGGGAGACTTTGTATAGCATTAGCCAATTTCTACATCAAAACAAAATAAACTAATACAGTCTCCATCAGTGAGTCAAGGCATAGAAGAGCACATCATCACTACCTCTTAATACAGTTGTGGCATTCTAGGTCAAAGACCACCTGGCCAAAAATCAAACCAAAATTAAATCAAACCCTACAGTGCTTGACTGTTTAAGAAAAAATAAACCAACTAGAAGAAAAAATTGGCAACTCCCTATCAAAATTTTGATAGCTTCCCTTCAGAATTTTGACATGGAAATCAAAGATCTCTATGCCAGTATTGCTTTTTATGTGAAGTTCCAAAGGTTGGACCAAAAAAGCAACAGCTTTTAATTTTCACCTCTTTTCTATTTCATATTTTTCTATTGCTTTAGTACAAGATGGTCACTTTGGGAGAATACCTCCAGTAAACCACAGTATGTAAACTACTGGATAGGGATAAATAACTCTTCTGCATTACATGAATTATCTTTCTAGGACTCAAGGGTACCATTCTATAGATTATATTTTTCCTACACTATTATGGCACTCCCAGCTCCTAGAGGATTTAATTAGCCTTGCCTGAATAGGCAGCCCATTCCTTGAGACCAGGTGCCCAGCTATTATTTTTACAATAGGCCATTTGCTCCTTTCCAAGTTGAGACTGTAGATTTTACCCCAGGAAAATAAAAATTAAAAATAAATTACTGTATGCAATTTTTACTAACCATTTCATGGAATACACGTGGGAGCTGTGTCTCCCTCCCAGGGGGAGCTGCCTATGTCAGGTAGTCCCTGCACCACAATTTCATTCTGAGTATTAAAAAGCATAACAAAGCCTGCCCTCCTCCTTAGACAGCATGTTTATAAGGGAGCTGGGACTGAGAGAATAAGCTTCTAGAATAACTGAAGAAAAACACTTGAATCTTCGGGAAAAAAAAAGAAATTTTAATAAACTGAAGGTATCAATGGGGAAAAATGGAAAATCCAATAGTCAACGGAAGCCAAGAAATCTGAATGGTCTTCAGACAGATGATATAATTGCTACCTTTTATTGAACATGGCTGGGTGCTTAGCACTTTATTAGCACACTTCTTTAAAATGACCTTTCAATGAAAGAATTATTACCTCAATTGTAAAGGTAAAGAAATTGGCTCAGAAATTTTAAGCAATTTGCCCAAAGTGACCCAGCTCTTTGAGAAGCTGTGAGCATGTGCAAACTGAGGTCTGTTGGAAGACAAAGCCAGCTGATCTCTTTTCATCCCACACATGCTTGCCTCTTCATACATAGAGTAAGAGGAGAAATGTAACAATATGCACATTGGCTACATCTGAAACTATACAGTCTCTTGTGGCAGATATTATAGGAACCAAAAGCAAATCCCTAATGAGGATTAAAAATAGCATATCAAAGAACATTTTCAGAAAACTAAAAAAGGAAAGTGGAGAAAATTTTGTTGACTTTTTGCTAAAATGTGCTGACATGTGTAGATATGTTTTTCCAAACATCTGGTAGATATTAGTATGTTTTTATTCCTAGTCTTCTGTTATTAATGACAAAAGAAAGCTGAGTAATTATGATATACTGCCACAATGAATGAATATCGTGCAGGATTTTTTCCAGTGCATTACAGAATCTAATCATTCCATCAAGCATATAAAGTAATTTTTAAAAAGAGGGAAATGGATGTTTTCTTATTATAAGAAATTTTTTTCATAAGAATAGACCATATTGTGTCAGCAATTCTTGTGTCTAATATATAAGAATACATTACAAGTCATAAGACTTGTTATTATTAATGAAAGTGATTCAGATTAGTTTTAGTATTGCCTTTAGTTTGAGAAATGGCCTAAAGTGATATATTTTGTTTTGCCAAGATAGAATTCCATTCATTTTGTAAGACTTCATGGGGGAAAGATCATTTTATTAGAGATAGAGACACCATGGCTTTTATCTCCTTCGTGGACGGTCAAAAGGAAATGTATCTTTACTGACCCTATAATCTTTTGCCCCTCACTTTTACCTAGGCTTCTTTCAGCTCCCCAGTGTGCTTACAAGTATCCACTACTACATATAACTGAACCCCTTCCATATAATGCCAGCCACAACAAGTAATCAAAGGCTGACTAAAACAAGCATGGTGGTGGAACTGCTGGTCTAGCTGGAGAGGCAGGCTCCCGAAGAGAGACAGCACCACACACATCTGCAGGTGCTAGTCAGTGGACACCTAGTTCATAGCAAGACTGCAACACAGCCTGTAGAGCCTGCACCACACTCCTTAATTCATATCCATCCCCTGCCTTATCTCCTTAACTCTGTGTTCCAGACATGGCCAGTTCTCGTAAGAAGCCATGCTCTATCTCCCATCTGGGTCTTTGTATATATTGTTCCAGCATGGAGTATTCTTATGCTTCTTTTGCTTGTCGAATTCTTGTTCATTCTTCACGTCTCAGTTTAGATATCATTCCTCTGATAATAACGATGATTATAACAGCCACTTTTATTTATTGAGCACTTACTATGTGCCAGGCACTGTGCTAAATAAACACTTTGCATTTATAATCTCATGCACGCATTACATATATTCATTGGAAATAGCTACAATTTATTGTGTACTTACTCTGTGCCAGACATGTACAAATTTTTACAGATATGCGTAAAGATTAAATAACTTGCCTGTGGTCACAGAGTTAGAAAGAAAAAACAAAACATAAGATTTGAACCCAGAGAGTCTAGCTCCCAAATGTGATTTTAAGAGTGTTTACAGGTAAGTATATTATTTCACCCATTTAAAAAATGAAGAAACTGACCATTTGCTCCCCACCTTCACCCTGGATTCTGGGTTTCAGTCCTTCTGTATGCTCCTTTGGCCTGCTATATTTACCCAGCCATCACACTGCATTGTGTTAGCTTGTTTGCTTTTCTATTTCCTTCTTTTTTAGGTAAGGAAACAGAAGCCTTGAGGAGTGAAGTAACTTGCCAAAAGACCATTAACAATAACAAATGACTCAGCTGAGATTTGAGCTCAGCTCTCTCTGGTCCAAAATCTGCATGTTTCCCTCTGCTGAACAGCTTCTTGTAAATGCTAACCAGAACATTTCTCCACAGACATGCATGCCATGGAAACAAAGGCAGAGTGACCAGAGAGGACACAGAATGTGTAGTTTTGCATCCATTACCTCCTTCTCACTTGGTTCCTTCTGATTTCTTTTCAAACATAATTATGAGGATATGTGAATATAAGAAATAATAACTAATGTGATAATTAATGATAATTATTATGTGATCGTAATAATGAAGAACAACTTATACATTTATTATTTTATTATTCACCAGCTGTTCTAAGTGTTTTATATGGATCCTCTCATTTATTCCTCACGATAAACCTGTGAAGCAAATATTATCGTCTCCATTTTACAGATGAGGAGGCTGACCCACAGAGGAATACATGACTTGTTTTAGGTCCCACAACTAGTAGGTAGAGGAGCTTTTTTTTTTTTTTAAATTGAGGCAGTTTGACAGGGTAACCACTACACAATATTGTCTCCTGCATTTGTAAGGGAAATGAGATTGTTTTCAATGTTACCAAAATTTCATTGTCAATTACCAAAACTATTTGACTTATATATCATATGAATTGTATGTTATGAGACTAACAGCAAACATGCCTTATTTTCAGTATCCCTTATAGAATACTGAGAAAGATTTAGAGAATAAGAGAAAAATGATTATACCCAAAGCTCTTCATGCTTGTATTTTGCTCCTAATTTTTTAAAATGCCCTGGCTTGAAAAGATGATAAAGGGATAGGCCCAGCTTTGTTTAGCAGAAAGATGAACAGAATCTCAGGATTCTACAAAGCTCTTCCTCTGCTAGCACACTTTATCTTTTCAGTACCGACTAATCTACTCTAATTGGTGTGGAAGAGTTATTGTTCCAAGTCTCAGGTGAAGATCCCCATATTATATGCTATTAAGCTTCGCAGGGCCCTGAAAGATAGTCTTGTCACCTCTAGTCACAGTCAGTTGCATTTACAAACTGAAGAAACTGTTTCCAAAAAACAGTATGTGGGCATGAAGGTGACTGGTGAATATTAGAGCTTTAAGAAGCTGAAGGAAGTAAGATTTCACATTTTTATTAGAAGTTGTTAATATGTGATTAAAAAAAAAAAAGCTCTGAATAGACCCAATCTGAACTGATAAAGAGTAAAATCTTAAATTCAAAGACTTGACCATTCCTTTTTAGGTCAAAAAAAAAAAAAAGGAAGAACTACTTGATAACCTTTTTCAATTATTGTATATTTTTTCACATGATAAAAATAAAATGCATTTATTACAGAATATTATCTCTACTACCTAAAGACAAACACTGTAAAGTTTTGGTGAATTTCTTTCTAGTTTTTGTTTTGTTTCATTTTTAAACATTTCCCACATATTATGTATCTTGGTACCCTACTCATTTTTCTATGTCATCAAAAGTATTCCTAAATAGTTTTTCTAGCTTAATAATATTTTATCATTCAGGTAAATGATAATTTATTTAACTGTTACACTGCTGCTGAAAATGTAGATAGTTGCCCATCTCTCACTATTATAAAGGATGTTGCAATTAGCTTCTTTGTAACATGTACTTTTGTCTGCTTTTGAGGCTTTTGATAGATGATGCCACATTAGTTTCAGAAAGTTTGTATCATTTTCTCTCCCACCAACATTATCTTAAATTCTTGCCTCTGCACCCTCAACCACTGGCCCATCTAACATAAGATTAGGATTTACAATGATTACAGTCCCCCAGTGTAACAGATAGACTAAATGGCCTACTTATAGTGAATGATGTCAGACAATTTAACTGTCCTACTATGGAGAGCAGCTTTTAGACATGGCCTGAAGATGAAGGTAGAAATTTAAAAAATAAAAATGCCATATACATGGTTCAATCTCAGTAAACAGACCAAAAAAAAAAAAAAAAGTAGTAAAAAGACCAGAGGTAAATAAATAAAATATTAACAGTGCTTTTCTTCAGGTTATGAAGAATGAGTACTTCCTTTCCTTCTTCTGCTTTCTGTATTTTCTACTTTTTTCAAAAGAATGTGTATTGCTTATGTAATGAAAAATACTCTACGTACTTTTTTTTTAGAAAAAAATAAAGCAAGCAATTTAGCTCTCAAAAAATCCACATGCTTCACAATGAAAGATACACCATTTCCTATCAGTAAGTGAAGCACCTATGGTTATAACTACACCTACAGGTTTGAGTGGAGGAAGAAGGCAATCATAGAGATCTCTCCAGGCAAAAAAATAAAAAAATAAAAAGTTTCTGTCTCAATTATCTATATCTTTCAAATAAAATTGTTTTCTTGCCTGGAATTATCCAGATGACTGCCTCTTTTCACTTTCCCCCTAACTCTACATGCTCAACTTAAGACAATTCTTTACCATTGAAAAATGGTGAAGAAAGCAGGTTAAAAATGAGAACACAAAGTAAAACTGGGTGTGGGTATATGAGAATTCTCTATACTAAATCTGTAACTGTTTTATAAATCTAAAACTATTCTAAAATAAAAAAAATTATTTAAAAATACAAGAACACATGGCTTCTGGCACTAGCTTTCTACCTTCAACCTACAATATGCCGTTAGCAAGTAATTGAGTATTTCTGGCCTCAACCTCTTAATATATATAAATATATATATACACACACACACACACACGTGTGTGTGTGTGTGTGCACGCGCATGCGCATATACATATGTGTGTGTGTGTGTGTTCTGGCAAGACCAGGCAACATTTCGTTCTGTTATACATAAGGTCTTCATGAGTCAGAGGTGACTTGACATCAACTAATAACAGTAACTTACTAACTCCTAGGGTTGTTGCAGTCTCAAATAAAGTAATAGCTACAAAAGAACTTATTAAACAAATGTAAAATAATAATATCATTTAATAATTTCTTGGCCAAAAAAGAAGACCTATGATATATAATGGAAATTGAAGAGAGCACATATACAAACTTATCTTTAAAGAATTCTAATTTTCTTGTGATAATTTTTTTCAGAAAGATAGAAAATTGCTTTGCTTAAAAGCATTCCTCACTGATGTTGCTTCATAGTCTAATTTTTTCCTTTGATTTCATATTTCTTATCTGGCCTTTAAATTTACGTCTCCAAATCCCTTGTAAGCAATTATAAATGTCCTTAATCCTACTTTGGATACCATGTAGCTGAATCTTTCCATTTAATAATCTTAAATTTGCTCCATTTTATTTAGTAGACATTTCACCCATGATTTTTCTTCTAAGCTATGAATTACGTCCAGTTAATATCTCTATTGTAGACATACCCAAATCTAAACAGAATTTTCAGTGCAATCTCAAAACTCATAAGAAGGGATTTCTGTCATTTTTATGCAATACAGCTTAAATGTGTCTTCTTCAGTCTTCCCCACTGTGCAAAATTGCACTACCCAGATGTTCAAGCTGAAAATCTAGTCATCTCTGATTCATTCCTCCCATTTTGCAATACATAAACAAGTCATACTAAGTCCAGAATACAACTATTGTTTAATCCCTCCATTGCTACTGTCCTAGTCCCATACTCTGGACATTATCTTTCATCTGTACCATAAAAATAGTCTCCTATTTGTTCTCTCACCTCCTTCTGTTTCCCCTCAATGACGCATTTTCCATACCAGTCAGATCTGCTCAAAAGTATCCAAGCAGTTTCCCAACGCACTTTAATTTAAATCAGTACTCCTGAGCATGGCATACAAATTGCTGCATAGTAAGGCTCTTGCTGACCTCTCCAACCTCTTTCTGTCCTCTCTCCACCTGGCACTGTCTTCTCCAGACAGAAGGCTGGTTCCTGGAACCTCTTTGCTACATTTGAGCCTGCCTTTGTGCATGGTCTTCACTCAGTCAAGGATCCTTCTCAGGCTTTTCACCTGGCCAGCTCTTTCTCATCCTTCCTCAGTACACATTTTCTTGCCTCTCATAAATAGACCTCTCACCCTACCATTTTATATCTGAATATACTGTCCACCCTTGTAACAATCTGATTTAGTTTTTGTTTTCGTATATTGACTGTCTCTAACATGTACGCCCTTGAAGAGTGAATTTTGTCTATTTGACTCACCACTGTACACCTGTACCTGGAATAATAGTAGCATCTGGAACATAGTAGGAGGTGAGTCAATATTTTTAAGTTAATGAATGGATGAATTAATTAAGCACATAAGGACCGAAGTCTAGTTAAATTAGAAATCTCCTAAGAGAAAGCATGTTTCTTAGCTTCTCTGGATCCCCAAAGGGCTACCTGGTCACACACCAAGAGTCAGACGTGTGGGTTGATATTGACAGCATCAATTAAAACGAAAGTAAAGGTCTTTATTTGAATTATCTATCTCATACTCATTCTCATCTCTGTACATAGGCATTTTGTGCTTTTTCTATTTCAAAATAAGTGGTTCCTTTTAAGCCCCAATTCTAAATGTCAGCTGTTCTATTTCTAACGGACAAAACAGGTGTTTGACTCTCTCCAAATTCAAATTTGTACATGTTTTATAACCCCTATTGATTTCTTGAGTGGTTAACCATGTACTTGGAGAGTGTAAATTATACACTGGGAGTGTGTTAGACCTGTTATAGGTAAACTAACACTATAAGACCACAAAGTACCATTTAGTTAATAATTAATTTCAAGCCATAAATGGTGCCCAAGTGGAAAGAAACTGTTTAGACTCACATCACATCCTTAACTATTTCTAGAGCATTTTTTTGCAAAGTTATCACTGACTGGTAATTAAGGAGGTGCCAGAAGCAAATCAATTGTTCAAAGCTGAAAGAAAAAACACTGAATCCATAGCTATTTAAAATACTTGGGAAATGAGTTGTCCTAGATAAAAAAGATTTACACTTAACTAGAGGATAACACTTCAAATACAAGAACATTTATTTTTCAAAATTTCTTAGTAGAGCATTCTAAACTTCCATCCTTAAACAAAAGATGCAGAATAAAATCTAGCATTTTCTGAATGAGCGAGACTTCATGAGAACAGCGGTTATCCAGGCATGCTGAAATGCAGATAGAGATAGTGTGGGAGATCATACCCCAGATGTGACCTGAAACCTTTTTCTTGAAAGTCAGTTTGCTTCTTGATCACTTCATTCTTTCTAATAAAGGTAGAACGCTGCATCATTAGTTATATGACAAAATGAACAATGTAAGGTAACTGCTTTTCTTAGAAGGTGAATTAATGAATCAAAAACGAATGCAACTCTTACAAAAAGTTTTCCCATCCTCTCAAAAATTCTTCTTCACTGTGTATGTTAGTATCCTTTGACACATGAACATCTTCAAAAGATAACTTCTGTGTTGTGAATGCATTTAACACAGGTTCTTCACTACAATCTTAAACTCAGGTGATAATGTAATTTATCCTCCAAACTGGAACACTTTTGAGTAAAAAGCAGTGCTGTTAATAATTATGATGGGAAAGTAGACATAAACCAGGACTGCCCAGGTCACGTACTAACTGAGACCAATCTTTCAGCTCACTTACATTACATACATATGGACTATAAAAATGCGTACTTTATCGAGGTGAGAATTTGGTTAGTAAATGGTAACCAAATAACTAGACATAAGACTTTACCAACAATATATAAAAAAAAAAAAAGTATAAAACTGGGCATGAAAAACCATGTGCATTGGTATTACTTTGTCTCTGTAAGAGGTCAAATGGGGGATAAGGTGGAAATCTATGATGGATTTTCACACCAGTGAAAGTTTTAGCTACACCCTTTCCATTAGCATTCTTATTCTGCTTAAACACAGACATACTTGATCCACTGACGTGTGCCAGGATAAAATCGAGAAAAGTCTTCAAAAAGAACAACTTTTCAACACTATTAAACTGTTCAGGGGCTATACTGTGCTCAGAAATTATTTCTTGGTAAAAATGACAAAAGTCTGCCTTAGAGTTGAGTCAATGTCATGTTTTTTTAATTTTATCTAGAATGTTAATTTGAAATGTCAAACCAAGTTTCAGAAATACTCATAGTACAATCAGCTGCATTTGTTTCTTAACCATATTTTTATCTTATCATTATCAAAAGAGATGGTATACCTTCTAACCCTTCCAACCACTTACATTAATTTGGTCAGGTATTATCATATGACAAAACTCATTGCTGTCGAGTTGATTCTGACTCATAGTGACCTTATAGACAGAATGGGACTGCCTCATGGGGTTTCCAAGGCTGTAAATCTTTATGGAAGCAGATTGCCACATCTTTCTCCCACAGAGTGGCTGGTAGATTTGAACCACTGACTTTTCAGTGAGCAGTCAAGCACTTAACCACTGCACCACCAGAGCTCCTTACCATCATATGGCAGTGCTCCAAATTTGTAAATGAACCCAAGTCTACACTGTAAATTCTTTAACTGTCTGTCTGGGCCATGACATCATACTGGAGAAATGTGCAAAACCATCAATGTCTGCCTATACTTGCCGTTTTCGAGTCATTTATGGATATCCTTCTTTCATTTTATGGTTAGCAACACATTCTTACCCTCCAGCCTTTAGCTTTTCACTGAAGAAGAATGAAATGTATAACAAATATGACCTTTACCTGTGATCCTAGTCCTATCACACTGCACATATACATACTACTGAGTAGACTAGAATTCTCTGCTATGTTGCATCTTAGCTCGTCACCTACCTTGTTGGGATTGGTTGTGTCTTGAAGGGCACATCTCTGAAGTACAGCTGGCTCTTTGATGCACACAACCTAAAGGCACTAATCTTTTCAAAGCCACCACACCAAGATACAAGTGGCTGCCAAATGTATCTTCCATAGTCATAATATTTATCTGTTCATTTATTCATGCTAATTATTGAACGCTCATTTTGTGCCATTCTTTGTTCCAAACCATGAAGATAGTATCTTAAAATGATGCACAGTCTCTTCTCTAAGACAGAGTAGATTCTAGTGGAAAGTTTCTCATGTGCTTTGAATAGGTAACAGGTATATTAACGTATTGATCTGCCTTTGCCCTCAGGATGCCTTGGGTGGCTGGAATCCCCAGGGTGGTTGTCTTCTTCTATTACCACAGATAAATATTATCATTTTCTATGTGTGCCATGGTGTGAAAATTTGGGGGATGCCCTGTTCTAATGCAGTGTTTCCCAGAATGGAGCCCAGTTATCAAAAGAAGAGGGAGCTTCCCTAATCAAATGAATTTAAGAACACTACATAATGCATACCCCTCTTGGACTCTGAGAAAACCAGCAGTAACCCATATAACTTTTTTAACCCACTCTTTCTCAAACTTATTTAACTACAGACCGTTTTTCCCTGTGAAACCTGCTACAGAAATAGCAGTCCATCAACAGAGCTCTCTGTGGAAAACTGGTTGAGAGAGCCTGTCTTATGCCTTTAAGGCGTGCAGTTTAGAAGGAGAGATGGCTGTTTGTCTTGCCCCACAAAACTGAAGAGCTGTTCCTTTCCTGCTGCCCCATCTCTTTTGCTACCAACACCTGCTATTTGCTACAACAAATCTCTCCCAGTTGTCACACTGCCACAAATGGTGATTTTGCTTCTATATGTTTCCCTCTCTCTATTTGCTTTATTTCCTGCCCCTGTTACTTCTCTTATGACATTAGCTTTCCCACAGACTAGCTGAACTGGTAGAGTTACCACCAAAGGACCAATGCTCCTTTACTCCCATTTGGAAGTGAAATCAGTCATAAACATTTGTATAATCTGCACCTTTCCTCAGCTACGTTATTTTATTCCTAGATCCAAGGGGATGCTTCCTTTGTTTTCACACAGGAATTTCTTTCTGCTACTCTATTAGTTATCTAACAGGCCACTAAAGAAGCCTTGAGGTCTGAAAAGTTGGCCTCAAAATACTTGAGGTTAGACAAAATTTAGAAATCTCTCACAGATGTTGGCACTTATCATAGGCACATGGCCTATTCTTTGAGTATTATGTTCTCCAAAGAGAAAAGTTTTAAAATGAAATAAATTGTCCAGGCTGACAAGCAAGATCAAACTGAAGGCCCCTGATGACTTCCTGTCACATCCAAGGGGGTCACGGGAAGATCATCAGAGGACAAATCAATGCTCGCACACTCATAGGCTACAGAACATTTGAGTGAGCTTGGTAATTTACAGAGGAGGTGATGAGATAGGACTGGGACCAGAAAGGTGGGCCAGCTATAGGATATTTATCAGGAGAAGAAGGTCGGACCCCAAGAGCAGGAAAACTTAACGTCAGATCACCTAGCCTCACCTGTTGCTGTTGAGTCCACTTCGACTCATAGGAACCCACTGTGACAAAGTAGAACTGCTCCATAGGGTTTTCTTGGCTGTGTTCTTTACAGAAGCAGATCACCAGGCTTTTCTTCAGCAGCACCACTGGGTGGGTCCAAACCACAAACCTTTCAGGTCAGTAGTTGAGCATAAACCATTTACACCAGCATCAGATAGCCGAAGACAGAGAGAGATCAGGAGAAATGAATAGGTCAGGACTATTGTGATCCAGGGTGGTGCTTTTTAGATTGCTTGATCATCAGAATCACCCACAGTACTTTTAAAAAAGACAACTTCCCAGTCCCTTACCTAGTGATTCTGATTCAATGGAACAGGGCTAAGGACTGGAAATATACTTTTGACAAGCAGTTGAGGTGAGTCTGCACTTGAACAAGCAACATTGCCCTTAAAAGAGAAATTTTAGGATACAGGCGGTCCCCAGGTTATGAATGAGATCCGTTCTTGTGTCTTTAAGTCTGTAGGTAAGTCAGAACAGATGCATACAGTTCTTACTTAGCCTTACTTTAGCGCAAAAAAAGGCTTAATGCCTTTTCAATAATTTAAAAGCTGCACATGGAGCAAGTAAAGGCGATTGTGATGAAGAATTTGTTGCAAGTAGGGGTTGAATGGAGAAGCCCTGATGGCACACTGGTGGCGCAATGGTTAAAGCACTTGACTGCTAACGGAAACCACCACAAGGCGGCTCTGCGGGGAAAAGATGTGGCAGTTTGCTCCTGTAAATATTTACAGCCTTGGAAACTATAGGGTCGCTATGAGTTGGAACCTACTCCACAACAGTGGATTGGTTTAGGAGTTGAATAGGGGTTGGTTCGATGGTTTCAAAGTAAGGGCAAGTTTACATAACATTCAAGGGTAAGTATGAGTTGCCCATAAGTCAGATGTTCGTAACCCGGTGACTGCCTGTATTAAACATACTCCTGTATCACTTCTTAAATGTAGCTATTCATAAGAGGTCATACCACCAGCATCTGTCAGTTTGTTATGCTTCTGGTGGCTTGTGTGTTGCTGTGATACTAGAAGCTATGCCCCCAGTATTTCAAGTACCAGCAGGGTCACCCACTGTGGACAGGTTTCAGTTGAGCTTCCAGACAAAGACAGACTAGGAAGAAGGGCCTGGGCCCAGGGATGGATTACCCAATAAGCAAGATACACATGGGCTTACTTGCGCTTACGTACTAGTCTATAGTGTACAATTTCACCTGTTCTCACTTTGATGTGGCGAAACCTATGTAAAATTGTGCACTACAGATTAGTAAGTAAACACAGTTAAACATGTGCATACCTTGCTTACTATAAACCCATGTATACTTTGCTTACTTGTTAATCTGCCCTGGGCCTGACAATCTAATTTGAAAAATTAGATGATGAAAACTCTATGGATCATAACAGAATGTTGCCCGATATAGTATTGGAAGATAAGTCTCTTAGGTTGGAAGCCACTCAAAATACTCAGTGGCTACAATGGATTCTAGCATACCGACGATCATGAAGATGGTGCAGGACCAGGCAGTGTTTCGTTCTGTTGTACGTGGAGTCACTGTGAGTCCGAGCTGACTTGATAGCAATGAACAACAAAAGGTCATAGAATTGTATTTCTACAAAAACCTACCTATATACACATACTTCTGGGAGGGATATCAGAGCATCAAAATTATCTTCTAATATTCTGTAACATACAAATACTAAGGAGCTACACCTATAAGTGCTGTTCAGGTATCTAGCATTGCAAAATATCTTCGACTGTGGTTATCCATGCTTTTTAAGCTAAGCAGTTTATTAATGTTTAGAACTCTTATCCCTTAAATATTCTGCATAAGTACTATATAACATGTATTAGCCATTAGATGTGCTTTTACTACCTATTTCAGGGAATTATTTACTTCTTTTTGTTTCCAGAAGTCCAGTTTTAAACCTGTTTCCATAGAGAATTTTACATTACTCCTAGTCTCTTTTCTCTAGCACTTTTGAAATTCTGCTCACAAAGGCTTGTCAAAGAGTAAAAGCTATACCTTTTGCTCTAGTTTAAGAAACTGTAATAGCTCTCCAATTCTTAGAGTGCTCTTGTAGAAAACCAAGCTGATCACTAGCCTTACTCATTGTAATATCATCAAGTATGTCTGTACTTAGAGTTTTGGTGTTCATCATCTATTACCATAAAATATTTTTAAGTATGAGAATAAATGCATGATTGTATTCAGAAGCAGACTTCTGAGAAAAATGTTTCATTAATTTATAATTCTAGTCTCTATTTTGAAATGCATTTGCCTGCTTTTTTTTATTTTTAAGGTTCTTTTTTATTGTGCTGAAAAAGTGTAACCAACATTTCTGAGTTCTGGACAATACAAGGGACACAGTGTGAGTGACCAAATTATGATCTGTAAATTCAGAATTAGCCATATGTGGTTCCAATGTGATTTTTGAGGTCTGACATGCATATAGATATCAGTTTATCTACCGAGAAGAATGAAATTTCTTCAATCTTTAAATGAAGATGATTATAAATCCTTCCTTTTAGAATCCCACCTCTCTAGTTAACAGAGGAGATATTATTTTAAAAACTGGATGGTCTGCTTATTTTTGCTTTAGCCCCATGAGAAGCTGTGGAAAGAAGGAATCACATCCCTTTCTCTGGGCCTATTTCTACAGACTCTGTAGCCCTATCCCTTCAGCAGCCTTTCTTTCCATAAGGCAATTCTCATAATCCTCAGTTATTTACTGACTCACCACCTTCACCTACAAAAAGTTGCTCCCATAACACAGTGTTAGGATCCCTTTTCTGCTGTTAATAAGGTCTGGATGATATTTTTCTGACAAGTCTAGGCTGGATAACTGTGTCAGTGGGGAAACCTAGGGAAACACTGATTTATTAAAAAACTGTGTTCGTCATCTTTTCTGCTCTATGTTCTGTGCTAGATGCAGAGGCTACAAGGCGGGGGAGCAGATGCAATACTTGTTCTTAAAAAGGAGTTTCCAGATTAATTTACATACATACATGTAAACAACAATAGCAATTTGGTGAGATAAGTACTAAGAAAGAAAAGTGAAGTTACTTAAGTGGGCCAGTGAGCCCAGATTGAGGGGGTGAGGGAGGACATCACAGAAGCTTCTCAGACGAAGTAATGTTCACAATGAGAACTGAATGGTGAGTAGGAGTTAGCAAGATAAAGGGAGAAAAATGAGCTTTACAGGCTAAGAGAACCACATATGAAAGTCCCGGAGATGAGAGAGAAATTTCATATGATGGCGTGTAGGTGGAAGCAAGAGAATTATAATAGGTGGCAATGGAGAAGCTGGGCCAGATTCTAAGTGGCCTTCTAAGTGATTTTAAAATTTGAGTTCACTGGAAGAATAATGAGGAACAACTTTAGAGCTGTTTCTTTGGGAGTTTTTAGGGAGGTTATGATGTAATCGTTTTTTGTTTGTTTCTTCTAGAAAGATCACTCTGGTTCTAATGTAGAAAATTAATCTGGAAAGGACAATATTGGAGACAGGTAATCTAGGAGTAATGAGGGACAACTTGAGAGTTGGCTCTTTGGGAGCATTTAAGGGAAGTCATGATGTGACCTTTTATTTTATTTTATCTTTTTCCTTCTACAAAGATCACTTTGGCTCTAGTGAGGAAAATTGATTTAGATAGGGTGATACTGGAGGCAGGGTGATCTAGGTGAGAGAAAGTTATGTCCTTACCTAAGTGAATAGCTGTAGAAATATGGAGAAATGGACAAATTTAGGAGATATTTAAGAAGTAGAAATCTTAGGGCATAGTAATTTACTCAGTTAGAATTTAGAAGTGAAGTCTAGATGTCTGGTTTGAGTCACGGAATGGAAGAGTATGCCAGGGATAAGAAGCAGGGGAAGGAAGTAGAAAAAGGGGATAATGAGTGTGAGTGCCTGAGAGACACTGTTGTTGTAGTTGTTAGGTGCCCTTGAGTTGGTTCCGACTCCTAGCAACTCTGTACAACAGAACAAAACACTGCTCAGTCCTGCACCATCCTCACAATTGTTGTTTTGCTTGAGCCCATTGTTGCAGCCACTGTGTTACTCTATCTCATTGAGGGTCTTCCTCATTTCACTGACCCTCTACTTTAAAAAGCTTGCAAGCAGCCATCGAAGACATAGCAATTGCTCTCTATTCACTTGGAGCAACAGAGGAAGAAGGACAGTCAGGAATAGGAGGAGGATATGGAATGTGTGGCTAATTGTCTCCATGAACAACTGCTTCCTTTGCCATGAGACCAGAACAGGATGGTGCCCAGCTACCATTACTGAACATTTTGATCAAAGATTCCATGGAAGAATCCTGATCAAAAGTGGAAAAATGAAGAACAAAATTTCAAATTCTCATAGACTCTAGATTTTCTGGAGTCATGGAGGGTGGATGAACCCCTGAAACTATTGCCCTGAAATAATCTTTAAACCTTAAACCAAAAATATCCTCTGAAATCATCTTAAAACCAAACAATAGTTTAGCTTAACTAGTAAAAGAAAATCTGCCTTGAGCTTATGCTTCTATATGGGATCTAATTGTCAAGAGCAACTCAGAAGATTAGATAGGAGCCTTAGAGGGCAGTGAGTTTATGTTAATGAGGGAGGAACAACTCAGAAAAAGAAGGTGAGAATGGTTGCACAACTCAAAGAATGTAATCAATGTTACTAAATTGAACATGTAGAAACTATTAAATTGGTATATATTTTGCCGTGTATATTCTCAACAACAACAAATAAATAAAATATAGAAGGAAACAAAATAGAAACCTGTGATGAGGAAGAACTCTCTCAGGGAGAATGTTTAATGTGGAAAAAAAAAAAGAGAAGAACCTTGAGAAAGCATCAACATTTAAGGAATTTAGTTGAAAAGGAGGTGCCTACAAAATAGAGTATGAAGGAGCAACGTCGTCAAAAAAAGCAGGTGGTGTCATGGAAGCCCAGGGAAGAGACAGCTTCAAAAAGGAGGAAGTAGTCAGCTGTATCAAGTATTTCTGAGAGATTGGGACAGTTGAGGTCTGAGAAGAGACTACTCATTTTAGCAACAAAGATGTTGCTGACCTTGGTCAGAACTGTGTCCCTGAGGTGTGACCAGAGTGTGGTAGGTTACAAAGTGAGGGGTGGTAGTTCAGGAAGTGGAGACTGGGAGTGTACACAACACTTTTAGGAAATTTAGCTGTAAGGGGAGAAAAACACAAGAGGGCTATCAAGAGACATGGACTGAGGGAGGTTTTTAAATTTTTATTTTAAGAAGGGAGACACTAGAAAATGTTTAAATGCTGATGGCAAGGAGCAGAGTGAAGAAAAGGTTGAAGTTGCAAGAGAGAAAGGAGATAAGTGATAAAGAGAGCCCTTGAGGAGGATGGAAGGGTTAGGATTCACGATGGCTTGCCCTTAAACAAGATACTTCTCTGGGAGTTAACAGGAAGAACAAAGAAAAAAATCAGTTTCCAGAGCAGCAATAGGATCCAGGTGGGATGAGGAGTCAGGAGCTGTAGAGGGCAAATAATAAACAAATAATATATAGAGGCCAAATGTAGTCTTGTTTTTTATAAGTTCTTAATGGCATGATCTGTACGGAAAGATTCCTGGCCTTGACCTCAGTTGTGCTTATCAAAGGAGCCCTGGTGGCATAATGGTTAAAGAGCTCAACTGCTAACAGAAAGGTCAGTGGTTTGAACCCACCAGCCTGCTCTGAGGGAGAAAGATGTGACAATCTGCTTCTGTAAAGATTTACAGTCTTGGAGACCCAATGGGGGCAGTTCTGTCCAATAGGGTTGCTATGAGTCAGAATTGACTCGAGGGCAACAGGTTTGGTTTTTTGTTTTTGTTTTTGTTTTTGTGATGTTATTAAAATCTTTGTTTGCTCTATGTTCCCATGTGTATTCTAGCCTAAATCCTCCTCACTCTGTGCTGGTTAGTAACTTCAGGGTCATAGAGTAAAATAAATGTGTCACCCAAGAAGGCTTATTTTAGCAATTTATCCAGTTCTGTATAAGCAGCCTACAAAGGGGAAAATAGCTTGACTCACATAGCCCAGAAGGCTAACATGGACAGAACTTGATCATATTGCTTCTTTCTCCTGTCACTTGAGTTGTTATTTTCAACATTGTCACCAAAGAAGCACACTACGAAAGAGTTCCCAGATTAGCCATTAAGCAAATAAATTTGGCCAGAAAAGCATAGATTAAGTTTGAAACAAAAGAAACAAGGAGAAAAACTATTCATGGCCTAAAATGGCTTCCATAATTTTTTTTCTTTCTTTAAGTTTTATAGCAAACTTTGTCTTGGAAGAGCAGCTTGGAAGTGAGGAGGAATGCTTCAGTAAGAACTTGGTAGGAATAGCAGTAGAATATTGCCCCAGATAAGCTTAAGGAAACTATAGCTCTGGGCTCCTGAGAGGCTATTGAACCGTAGATCCCTATCTCTTCCCAAGATCTGATATTTACTGAGGTGTTGTCAAAGACGTCTAAAGTTCCATCTAAAGTTCCATAAAATACTGTATTTTTTAAAAATCTTCAAGGTAAATCCTCTAAGCCTATAGGAGTCACCCACTTGCTGATAGTTAATAGGCTCTTGACTGAATGGAGAAGTTTGAAAAGGACCATTATAGGCTGAATACAGCTTCTCCCAGTGGCCTGCCCTTTTCATTCTCTTTTGAGGGCAAACCATTCAAAGCCAGGGCATTTCTAAGTCAGGAGATAGAGCACGTGGCTCAGGATCTGCTTATTTTGCTCTTAATAATAAAACAAACAACCAAAAAATACTTTCCTGAGTTTTTTTCTTGGAGGTCTAGAATTTCTAGCTAAATCTGTATGAGCCTTATCATGTCAGATTCTTCAATTATAATAATTGTATTTGGGTATCTTAAGTGAAAATGTTACATAAAAGTTTCTCTCCCAAGATTTCACAGATTTCTCAGCTTTTATATATGTAAATATATTACCAGCAGAAACTGAGATAATAAAAGCCCATGCAAATAATCCTCCAGTATTGTTGCATTTCAAACATTCCAGTCCCCAAATTACTTTGTATATTTCAGATGCTGGTATTTTTTCCAATTTAAATTCAAGCAATTCTTGAATAATGTCATTAAGGCTTTGCCTGAGAATGTAATAACATGAAAATTAGTTTTCTTTCACTTTATTTTAATTTTATGTCCAGTAAGAATATTATATATGCAAACAGTGATATGAATAATCACATCTCACATATTATATTAGTGCCTGACCAGTAGTGGGACAAGAAAGAATTTCTCTCCATCCCCAACCATCCTGCTCCCATGCATGCCACCGACAAATTAGCACAGTTTTGGATCCAAATATTTTCAATTACTCTTCTCAAAAAATAGAATAATGTTCAACTTGTAGAAGAAATATTGAATTTGCGTCATTTGAAGGACATGATCTCCGTTTTGAAGAGTTACTTTTCTAAATCTTTAACAGGCGTTAAATAACTAGAAATGTATGACTGGGTCTCTGTTCTTTACAAAACTTGAGAATCGATTGTGTCCTTAAATGCCTCTATATCCCTTGCACTAGGCTGTCACTTTTAGCTAGCATTCTTATTTGAGTCTCTGTCCTAGAGGCTTAAAAAAAGAGAGACTCTTCTCATCTACTCATCTAAGCTTTGGAAGAAACTATGACAGCAGGTGAGGCTGTTGCAGAATTTGTTAAGTTGCAAGAACTCATATGGCATTACATTCAGAACCTGTTCAATAGGAGCACTTTTAATTTCTCTGAAATCAACTCTGATCAACAAGGACAATCATGATTTTATGTCTAAATTCATGGTTTATTTCTGTCTCAGGCACAATGTAAATATAATGAAAAAGTAAGATAGTTTTTCTTTCTAGTTGGTCAAATAAAATTATTTTCAAATTGCTTTGGAGGTATGGCAGTAAGCAGGGAAGGAGTAAAATCAAGTAATCACAACAGGTATGCAAGTACATGAATATTTCAATGATAGAATTTCCCTGTACTATCATTAAACATGAAATATTACAGTCTTAGATAAATATATTCAAAATGGAAAATAATGGTGTTTCAGGAAAAGTGTGGCAGATTTTGTGTCCCCAACAGAAGAGATAGTTGAAAAGATAGTAAACCAACTGTACTACTCACATGCATATGCTTGTCAAGATAACTTGTGGTGTTAAAGCGTGATGTTAAAAATTGAATTTAGATCCACAAAGCATATTGCTCCCCAAAAGGAAACAACACATAGTGAAGGTCACTTTATGCTACAATATTTGAGTTGTAGACATAGTAATAATTTAAGATATTTTATACTCTTTGAAAAAGTAAAATGTCCACACCATTAAGGGAAATGTGATTTCTCTTTGTTTATCCACAATATTTTTACTCAAATAATGTGTGCCTTCTGCATTTGTTTGCCGGCCACACCCTCCTACCATGAGATATTTTCATAGACACGCTATGCTACTTGTTTTTATAGCAAAATGTGGAAGAAGATTGGCATGATGGTGCTTTTTGAAGAGAAGGCAGCAGGGGTAACAATAAACAAGCACACACACATATACCCCACTCTGGGCTACATTGATTTAAGTCTTTGAACTACTATTCTTGGCTCTGCCCCCTGTCCAGCCACTTAACCTGTTTGACTTGTGGAAAGGCAGGGCCTTGCCATTCCCTCTTTGTCTTTAGCTTCTCCTGTCTCTTTCCCTGCAAGCACCAGGATAGAAACTGTATGTGTAGCTGTGCTTTAGAGCAGCCCACTTCTACAGCTCTTGACTAGAGTGTTGACTAGCAATGGACATACAGCCCCATTAGCTCTGCTGCGAGTAACTCAGATTTTACCAGAAATTGTTTCTTAAAAGGGTCAGGATCTCTTTCAGAACAAACCATTTGTAAGCATTAAATAGGAAACTGGATGAGGTTTTTAAAGAGATGTGAAGAGTTTCTACCATAGTTACTATCTCTCTTAGGAGAAAGAATACAACCTTACATTAAATCTCTTTTTAAATGGAGTACAGAGAAATCAATGTCTAAATTATTAGCCACAGGAGAAAACACAAAAATTGCCAAATCTTTAAATGCTTTATGATTACTTGAATATTATGCAAAAGTATCAGGATCACAAATATTCACCATGGCCCATATACTTGTTTGGCTGGGATATTAGATTTCTGTGTTTCTACTCTTCTTAATATAGTTAAATCTCATTTCTAAAATATGTCTATTGCATTACTAAAAGTGGTTATATATTCAGGTTTTCAATCAACTGGTTTACTTGGTTGGATTGACTATAAATTTGTTGACATATATTGATGATTCTTCATTTTCTTGCCCAGGGATCATTTCTTCTACTCATTTATTTTCAATCTCTCTACTTTCTTATTTGACAGTACTCCACCAGAAGCATAACAGAGCACTCCAAGTTTGGTATAAACTAATTAGCAGGTTTTTTTTAATGATGGAAACTATTCCCATCCCACATAATCAACCTGGTTTGATAATGAACTCATGAAATATCCTGCTCTGACCATGCTAAGGCTCTCATTTTGCCCTAGACTTCAGTTTATAATCGAGTATATGGTACAAACCTAGAAAGAAACTATTTGTATGGAATGAGGGACAGAGTTAAAAATGAAATAATCTAAAATACAGATTTTGAGTTGAACTTTTTTGTGCAAAATAGAAAGAAAATTCTTGATATTGTTTTGAAACTAACAGAGAGAAAATAGCCATAATAATATCAGTTAAAAAAATACTATGAAATCATGGTGTATAACTGAAGTGTAGGGACGTTACAGAAAAGTCCCCTGTATGCAGGTGTGCAGAAGCTCTGAAGGGTTACTGATGAACACTAAATAGAAGCATCCAATAGTTAGTTATGGGAGAATATCCAGAAATAAGAGTAAAAATCAGTGCTAGTTCATTACTTCAGCAGTGGGATCGACACACCCCACTGCTAAAGTCTCATTTAAACAACGGGTGCGCAGTTTGATCATTCTAGCTTGTAGCCCCCTGGCCCTGGCACAGAATGAGCCTAGTCTTCTCCCTGGGATTCATGAATGACCACAGACATCCCAAAGTACATCTGAACATCTAAATATCATGGTTGCCCCACATCCATTTTGGTCACATTTCCATATTGGAAATTTCACCCAATACTATCCACTTCAGTTTTAGTATATTTGCTTACTGAAGCTGTAATTTGCTACTGAAAATACCATGCCACAAAATTCCAAATTAGCCTGAAGGAATGAGTAAGAAACCAAATGAGACAGAGTTATAGATACTCTTCATCTTCTGTGTGGAAATGGTTCATTCAGTTTAATGGTAACTATATGGCATAATGGTTAAGAACTCAGCTACTGACCAAAAGGTTGGCAGTTCAAATCCACCAGCTGCTCCTTGGAAACCCTATGGGGCAGTTCTACTCTGTCCTGTAGGGTCTCTATCAGTTGGAATTGACTTGACGGCAACAGGTTTGGTTTTTTGGTATATCAATGATGAAATATTTTAATGCCAAAAAAGGATCACCTGTTGTCATAGCCAAAGAGCTACAGATAAAAAACAAATGAATGGCATCTCCAAGCTTTCTAGCACATTCATGGTAAAGACGTTAGCACTAATCTTGGTATGTAAATTGAAAAATTATCTATCTTCCTAATGTACATAAATATCCCCACACAAAAAAGCACTACACATATTTCACAATTTATTTCAAATGTTAATGCTTCGCAATGGTTCTTAGATCTTAAAATGTGTAGATATTTTACAGCTCTGCTTAAATATAAGTGATCTGTTTGTCTCTTTCACTAACACCAAAGATATTGTTTTTTCTCCTGATGAATATGCTCATCATCCATAAATTCCAGTAAAAAGGATAAGGATGAACTATAATAAAAGAATACCCTCATGGGCAAATAATAGAAAATAACTGATTTCATAAAAATGATACTTCATTCACATTCTCCAATTACTGCTAACCAGTTACTATGGTGTTTAAGAGTATATCTAGACTGAAGACAAGAAAAGTTCTATTTCTCATGTGTTGGGGGAGGAACTTCCAAGAACATCAAGTTTCAGATTATAAGTAAAACTTTAAAAAGGCTAAACTTTTTATTATAAAATAAACATATAAATAAATCAAAAAGACCACTTAGAGATATTGTTACAAATATGAACCAAACATACTGGGACCAACAAAGGTCAGAAAAACATGTTTAAATATCTTTACAGAAGCTTGAGAAACCAAATAAAACTTGTTCTTAATGACAGGGAAAAGTGTTCATTTTAGAGCACAGGTTTTTTTTTTTCTTTCTCATAAATTTAAATTTTACATAACATTGTTAACATAGGCCAAATAGTATGCATTGAAATATACTTATTCAGTATGTACTGTATGAATATCTGCATAAGTGATTCTAGAATAACTTTTGCTCTTCCAATGGCTTTATTTTGGCAATAAAAAAATGTATGGGTGCTAGTAAAATTTATGTTCACAGGAGATGAAAAAAACATCCCTGAAAGAATACATTTGCTGAAATTTGCATGCGATTTTGGAAAATGTCTGTTTAACAATTGAACGTAGTCATATTTTAACTTCTAAGCCCCCACATCAAGAAAGTATCAAGGTACTGGAGCAATTTATTCTTAGGGAAATTATGCTGGGCTTTGAAATTCAAAAAATAGGATACTTCTTCTTGGATTATTTTATGATCTATGTACAGTCTCTGCACAAGGAAAATTAAAGCTGTCTGATAACTCATAAAAACATCACTGGCTGTTGAAGATGTAGAAAATTGCCTAAAAGCATGAAAAGCACTGGGTAATTTTGCAGTTTCCTCTCTCAACACGATTGTAAAGATGTCTTTCAGTTCTTTCTCCCTCTTTCTTCTGAAGCATGGCCTTTTAGTGCTTGCCCTTTTAAATATCTTTGCCTACTGTAGCTTTGCTTCTTAATGTACGGCTTGATCCCACTGGGCTAAGAGAGTATTTACAGGGGTGCTTGCTTTTATCTGTATTCACAGAGAATGCTAACAAATTAGAAGAAAGTGCCAGAGAACACCACATACCTTGTCCAGAACATTACAATGGTTTCTGCATGCACGGAAAGTGCGAACATTCCATCAATATGCAGGAGCCATCTTGCAGGTAACATTTTCACTCTTTAACTATTTAAATGTATAAAGTTAAAAACGTAGAAACTGCAAATTGGTTGGCATTCTGCTTGAGTATGTGATCATCAACAAAACTTTTCTCTGCCTCTCCTGCGCACACACACACACACACACACAAAGCACACACAGGAAATCTACAAAATGTTTGTGTCTTATGCACTCAAATACTATGTAGCACATTATTACATATATCCTAGTAGAATTTGAAATCATACTTTGTGCATTAGAATCTCCTTAAAGGCACAGACTTCTCTGTATTGTTCACCACTCTTTCCCCTGAACCTACCTCAACCTAGAACAATGCTTGGCACCTATAAGGTGCTCAATAAACATTTCTCAAACAAATTAATGGATGGTGTCTTCCTGTACATCAGATAACATAGTTACCTTGAGGAGTTAATCTTTTCCTACATCCTTCTGATCTTCTAATAAGTATCATCCATCTTGGTTTTACCAAGTCCTCACTATTTTCTATGCATCTCCTATCCACAAGCCTTGTATAATGGATGGATTATTTACTATACCTCCACAGTCTCAAACTCAGTGGAGATGCAAAGAAATTGCTTGTCTGGATCTAGTCAATAAACAGAAATATTTGTTGAATTCATGGCTAGGATATAATTATTTCAGAAATGGTAAGAGCTAAAGTAAAAAAACAAATGTGTTTTTATTTAAATCAATATATTAGTGATGTAGGATGAAATAATGGGTTGTTACATAATGAATTATCTCTTTCTGTCTTCTCTCTCTTGCTGCCTCCTTTTCCCTCCCTGCCTCTTCCCCTCCCTGCCTCTCTACCTCTTTCCATCAATGTACCCCTCCCTCCCGCTCCCCACTTCTTTCCATGCCTGTCTCCCTTTCTCCCTCTCTTCTTGTCAAGATCTTCCTTTCATGTTTCCCTTCACTGAATCCTCTAGCACCTGCCTTCTAGAGAAGCCAGGGAAAGTGAACATAACTGAGGTTACTCCTGCTGCTTCTCAGCAGAGCTGCCATTGTTAAACTCTTCCTGCTGCAGAGAGGGAAGATCCCAGGATATAGTTATGAGATATTAAAAGGGAAGTCCTCAAATAGTTAGCAAAATCAATGACAAGTTGATTCCCTTCAATATTGTTTTGATAAGAGCAGTTTTCTCATTTTGTGGTCAGATGCTAATCTTCACATGCAGACTGTCTGCCTGAGCTTTTTGGGCAGGGATTAGTAAGAGGAATCTTTCATTTTCAGGTCAAGCTTTTGGTTAGCAGCCAAGCTGTTAACCACTGTGCCACCAGGGCTCCAAATAGCACATGGGTGTGTTTTTCAGAACTATATTGCCCATATCATAATTGCTTTTTTTCTAACAAAATTTAACTTTCTAACATCAGCAGATGACTTTATGACTGGTAAATTAAAGAAATGGCTCTTTTTTGTGCTACTGGTCACAATATTTTCAACATTTGTTCTGAGAATAGCACAGGAAATGTGTTATCCAATAAATAAATAAATAGCTGTAACTTTAATATCCATGTCATCAGAAACAAGCCTTTTCTCAGGCAATAATATTGACTTAGATTGATTAAAGAGCAAATTAAAACAAAAATGTAGGGCCCACCTAAAAAAATACAGGAAGAACCATTATTCCTAGACATCTATTGTCTTTTCTGTATTGTCATCAAAAACAAATTATTTACCAATCCTCCTATCTTCGAAATCCAGTATTATAAGTATAAAAAGAAACCACATATCTTCCAAACTAAAAATGCAAAGAAACCATGTTGAAAATACATAGTTAAGAACCTTACCAACAAAGTAGTATTGTTTTAAAGAGGGAGATAAAAAAAACAAAAACAAATAAAACCCTAATTCCCTGATGAAAATAAGCATCTGTTGGCTATCTATAAAAATTAATCCAGCAGCTACCAGTAAATGGACATTATATTTTCTTCCAGGTGTGATGCTGGTTATACTGGACAACACTGTGAAAAAAAGGACTACAGTGTTCTATACGTTGTTCCCGGTCCTGTAAGATTTCAGTATGTCTTAATCGCAGCTGTGATTGGAACAGTTCAGATTGCTGTCATCTGTGTGGTGGTCCTCTGCATCACAAGGTCAGTAACTGAACTCAGTGACAACTCAAATAAGGGGATATGTTGCTCTTTGTTGTTTTAATCAGATCACTCTGATTATGAGTCCCTTCATGGACTCCAACCATCCGTTCTCTGGGAGTCCTGTTTCCTCATCATAAGAGCATTTGAATAGACAAATGGAAAGATATTGATTTTCATGCTGGAGTGGCACAAATTATTTTCATTATTTCTGCATTATGATGAGGATTATTTATATTCTAAGCAAAGGTCATTTTTTTCCCTAACGTGTAATTCTAACCTTTGTTTAAATATGCTTTTCTGTTTTAACTATTAAAGGTCAGCCCAGTGGCATCACTAAGGTCTGTGTCACCCAGTGCAGTAAATCATGGTGTCACCCCCACCCATGCTAATTACCACAATATTGTAGCTAAAACACCAGAAGATTTGACAAAATCAGCGCGTATAAAAACACTGGTGGCAACAAAAACAACAGAGCATGCTTGTAGCGCATGCAGACAAAACCAAGTGATTCGAAACATCATTGTGATTGGCTAATAATGACAGCTCTGACCTGAGCGCATTAGAAGGTTCAAAACATAAATTAGCATAGAGTTTTAGCCTTGTAGGTATATTGATAAATGTAAGCTGGGCTTACAAAAAATGTTTTTGTTTTTATAACTAACTACAGGGATATTGTTATAAAAAATAATAAATTTCTGCTGAAACACTGCACAAAAATTTTATAGGCAGTCATTTTAGTGACACCCCCCTAACAGTGTCATCCAGCGCGATCCACATCCCCTGCACCTCCCTAGTGATGCCACTGGGTCAGCCTTCGGTCAAACTGCTAACAGACTATTTAAATGATCAGTTTCCTTACTTACTTTTTAAATTGGTATCCCAAATGAGGTCAGAGTAGATTTTATACAAGGCTTAGACAATTAAATTACATATTTCATTTCTGGCACTTATATTTCTAAATATAACTTTCAGGTATAATAATTTTCAACATATCTTGGTATCGAGAATAAATATATTCTTATCCTAAACGAAGATTAGAAAATAGCTTTTAATCACAAAATGCAAAGAAAATAGTTGTAATGAAAAAGATTGTTTTAGTAAATGAAAATCTTAGATATATGAAAACATGCAACAAATATCACAACAAAATTTTGTATCAAATTCCTAGTCTAATCAATCAGTAGCTGTTTTCCTGGAGAACTCAGCTGAGAAAGATTTGGAAATCTAATTGCGATTCAATAGGAAGGGAAACCCTGACTGACCGGTGAAGTCTGACATTGGGCTTAAAGAAGTGAGGCCAGATATTTGCTAAACTTCATTAGCATATAGACCTATAGCAACAAAGAATAAGATACTATTTATGTCTTGTATAACCAGAAAAATCATTGAAGATACTTTTTTCTGACTTGATTTCAGTCTCCTTTTAGAAGTTCTAAGGAAGTTTTTTCAAGGTTTTCACCAAATTCACCAAGCAAAACTCATTTAGACTTTCATTCATTTGTACAGCTCTACAGTAAATCAGAATGCTTCCCAAAAAAATTATTTTCAAAAGACAATAAAATAAAAGAAAGTATCATTTCTTTAGAAAATAAAGGATATAATACATCTCAGTATCATTGCACTATCTTCTTTGAGGACAATATGGATTTTGCTCTTAAAAAAGACAAAATACAGTTCATAAATCCCGCCTGGCCTAAAGGCTTAAGGGAAGATCAACGACTGGAGCTTTGTGCTGCTCTAAGCCCAGTTGGGTTCATCAACTCAACTCTCATGTTTAGATGCAAAGTGAGTCAGTGGATTATGTTAAAATAGATTCTGGGTAACATAACGATAACTCAAGAAATCAAAAATACTGAATATTAAACAAAAAGAAAATAATCTAAAACACAAGAAACTGCCCCACTATGAGTCTGAGTTTTCTAATATCTAGGTAATATTAGTACATGGAAAATGAAATTCGCATTTAATGGATATAATCTTAAAACAATAAGATTGCTACTTCATGTATGACAAAAATGCAAAGCTGTAAATACTTCAGATGTTTTCAAGTCTGCTGTTAATCACAGTTCCATCCACTAACCACTTTTCCATTCTTACCAGTTGCTGTCAATTCCAACTCACGGTGACCTCATGTGTGTCAGAGTAGAACTGTGTTCCACAGGGTTTTCAGTGGCTGATTTTTTGGAAGTAGATAGCCAGGCCTTTTTCCGAAGTGCCTCTGGGTGGACTCAAACCTCCAACCTTACGGTTAGCAGCTGAACGTGTTAAACATTTGCACCACCTAAGGACTCCAGTTCCACCCTTTCCACGCTAGAAATTGTATGCGCGTGTATGTGTGTATTTAACATGTTATTTAATAACATTATGAAGAGGTACAAGTATCCTCATATTCAAGATAGGAATCCTGAGATAGAAGTCAGCAATTTGCCAAGTTCACACATTGCTGAGCAGCAAGGGCAAAATTGTGTACCAGAAGCTATGCATGTAACCACCACTCATACTGCCTCTTGGCTGGTCATGTTTTTATATACCTGATACTTAAGACTACCTAAACTGGACTCCAAATTAGAATAAGCCATTTCTTTAAAGCATATGGCCTTTTTAGTTTTCCATGTTAAATTAACATACCCCCTATATGTTTTTAAGGAAGAGGAACAGCATATGAATTAAATTAGCATTATCATGATGCATTTTTAAAATCTTCCCTAGCATCTGCAAGCCTTCCAAAGGTTTTCCAGAAGTCATATTAGTGAATAAACCACACCAACACCCAATGTAGACTCATTCCATTTACTTGACAACTTTCTGCTCAGAAACCAGATTTTCCAACCCCGAAAAGTTGAAGTTTTTCTCTCTCCTCTCTCCCCAGGAAATTCTAGTTTCCTGATGACCGGGCCACACTTATCCACCAAAATCGATTCTAAAATACCCAGTTGCAAAAAAAGTTTACAAAATCACACCAAGCAGAGGCCCCTTTATGCTCTTTCATTTGCTTTTAATCTCCTTCTCACTCATTCTCTGCTCTTTTCTAGCCCTCTTTACTTTCTCTTCTCCTCCTGCCACTTTTTTTTCCCTAATTCCATCTATCCCCTTGTTGTTCTTTACTCTTTTAGTCAAACACAGGTCTTCCTTCTAAACACAATGTGTGTCACAAAAAATGTGAACATCCAGAGACATGTTCTGGAATAAAGAGAGCTACCTTGTTAAGAAGCTGGATTGCAGAACTTTTTATCTGCGGCTTGCTGGGATTATGATTCCTAGCTCCATGTTCATTTTGACGGATCTACAAATAAACAAACAAACAAAAAATCTTTATTCACACAGAAACACACACATTTTCCCATATCCCACAGCTTGTTGTAATAGGATTTTATATGAACTTACATTGTTATTCTTGTTTACATAGTCAAAGCATTCTTTTGTTACAAGAGAAAAAATTACTGTATCAGAGCTTTTTAGAGAATTTGACTGAATTTTAGCTTTTTATAGAAGCTAAATAATTGGTACCAATTTATGTCTCTAACTTACAGTATTAGTGTACTAAAATGATATAAGCTGAATCAAAAACAATATCCCTTTCCATTACATCTCAGATATTAACAAACTGGCTCCTTCTCTAGTTTGATAGCATTTAAACTTGTAGCAATGAAATGCCAATATAACATTCGTCCTTAAGACATTTAAAATATAAAATTGTTGAAGACCTTTAAAGTGAGTTTAGATGAGCCCACAACTTGCTTGATTGCACTGAGCTGAGTCATTCTTTGTGCTTAATGAGTAAACAGTAGAGGACAAGGTAAATGTATTCCTCGCAACTTCTGCCTCTGTTCTTCAATTCTCAACAGATGCTTAAAGACGACTGCAAGGAGAAGCAAAAAATAACTTTTCTACTACTAATGAATTCTGAATATTTTAATAATTTACTTAATCCACAGCTCCACTGTCATAGGATCAAACTAGGTAATAGCACTGGACTAAGATTTGTAAACTTTCCGACCTTCCAGGAAATGCCCCAGAAGCAACAGAATTCACAGACAGAAGCAAAATACAGGACACTACAGTTCAGACAACACAACAAGAGCATCCACGAGGTTAATCTAAAGGGAGCATGTTTCCACAGTGGCCGGACTACCGACAGTTTGGACTACACAATACAGTATTATAGACAAAAGAATAAGACGAGATCTACACATGTTGCCTTGCATTTGTGGTAATCTACACCAATGAAAACATGTACTACAGCTATATTTGATTATGTATGGATATATTTGAAATAGTATACATTGTCTTGATGTTTTTCTGTAATGTAAATAAACTATTTATATCACACAATATAGTTTTTTCTTTCCCATGTATTTGTTATATATAATAAATACTCAGTGATGAGAAAAAATTGGCATTCTTAAATTTGCGATATCTCATAACTGTAAATATAATCACGCTAGTACAATCTGTACAGGTGCCAGTATTTCATCTTTCTCCACATCTTGAGACAGAACATTAGTTTATACAGGACTCGATGGCTAGGTTTTGAGTGATTCCAAGATCAAGGGAAATGATGGTTATTGGAAAAGAGAAAAAATAATTTACTTTATATCGAGTGAGGATAAAATATTTCAGATCTTTGAATCATCTCTATTTCATCAACTTTCTTCCCTAGTCTTCCGTTGTCATCCCCAGAGCAGAAAAATCTCTGGCATATAAATTAAATCAAAGAAGAAGGGTGGGGGGAGTGTTTTATAACTCATAAAGGAGAGGGAGAGAAGATATTGGTTTTTATTTGGGAAGCAGTTTAGAATCTCCAGTAAAGAATATATATCCAAAGGGTTCTTGAGCAAGGTACACCTCAGAGTGGCAAAATTTATTCCACTTAGGGGAGTGAAATTAACAACTAAGGGAAAAAATAAAGTCATTAAATTTGAAACATCAAGATAATGAATTCTTAGAAGAACCTTGCTATATTTACAGTATGTGGTTCTTGGAAAAGAAGTTAGAATCACAACTAAATACCTCATGAATAGCTTTATGGCACCATTACTTGAAATGGAACTAAGATGATGCTAGTATTTCTTGAAAACAGAGAAACTTGTTGTAAGTGTATTTATATGATGAAATAAGAAAGAAAAGTAACCCCATAGCATCAGAAAAACCGTAGTGGAAGTTGGTTTGGATTTTTATTTGTTCAATTTAAACATACAAATAGGTTTAATCACTTTGTTTAGAAAAAAAACTGTGAAAATTCTCAAAGAATAGTTGAAATAAGGTGAAAATAACCGATGAAATAATTGCCTTATATCATTTACCTCTGTGTAGCTTTTCATGGCTAATACAGTAAATCTAAATAAAGTTCTTTTTGTCTCCTTCAAATGACCTCTGCATGCGCTGAAAGGACTTAACACTGCTGTGTCCAAAAAAAAAATGATAATAATAAGACATGAATATCAAATCAACACTTTCTGAATATTAAATATTCAGTGAAAAGTAAGTTTCCTGAAGTGATATTTAAGATATTTGTTAAAACATAAATAAAGGTGACAATCTAACTAGGATTTAGGACTGTGAAGAACCTGGTTTTCTGGGTTAGTCATCACTTGGAAAAGTGTGAATTTATTGGCATAATCATTACTCGAATATTTCCACAAATAGGTCTTATGCTATGTGTACAAGACAGATTATTTTTAAATTTCTGTATGGAAGTTTAGTTTGGTTAACAGGTGCGGAGCTGCTGTCCTTCGTGAGACAATGATAGTGGTAAACAATCCTTCTTCCTCCTAAAAGAAGAACAAAAAATGCAGCATCCCAGAGCTTCATGGAGTTTGAAAGAAACAGTCCCACTGACTTTTACTCTGAAATGATTTGCTTCATTAGATATTTATGCATTACTTTACAGGAATTTTAATCAAAGGATCATGTAACCTTAGTGTTGCAAAAGTCCCTGGAATTAGTAATACCATATACTCTTGTTAACCTCCATTCTCAACCATCCTGTGAAAGAATCCCTTTTAAAAAATGCATTCAACAAATCTTAAGTGAGCATATACTATGTGTCAGGCACTATTCATGGTCCTAGAGAAACAGAAATAAAATATGGTCTCTACACTAAAGGAACTCACTGTCTAGTGCCAAAAGACACCATCTAGCCTCTACTTGCTTATTTCTAATAATTTGGAATCAAAGCCCTTTTACTCTTGGACAATTCTGATTTTGAGACAACTCTTCCTTATATTAATTTGAAATATACTTCCTTGTGGTTTATACTCATTGCTCTTATTTTTCTTTCTGGAATAAAGAAATAATGACTGAAGTAGTTATAAATATAAAGACAGCATGTTTTTCCACTCCCCTCCCGGCCTTTTTGCAAGGATTTTCTCCTCCAGGAGAAGCATCCTTAATTTCCTCAACTCTTCTGCATATTATATGGTTTGCATACTTCTCTAGTATCTGTATCATTCTTCCTTGGGCAAACTCTACATTGTTAATGTATTTCTTTAAGTGTGAAGCTCAGAATTGCAGTCTGCTGCAGGTACGGTCTGACCAGCACAGAATATAGTAGAATTTATAGAAAGCAAATTTAACTGAGTCATTAGAACTAAAATCCAAGTCGTATTTTAACAACACATTTGCTATGGGATCTTGAGCAAGTCACTTCATATCTCAAGTTTCAATTTCCTCATCCATAAGATTACTTGTAGCTCTGTAATTCTGAGACATGATTTATTCAGAATCCAGACAGTATACTACCCCAAGACCACATTAATTTGCTACCCAAAGATCACATTAATTGTTTTTGCAGCTTGTCCTCAACTTAAACTCAAATAACTCTTAAATGAACTGCTAGTAGGCCATGTCATTCATTCATCCATCCACTAATTCATTATACATATACTGAGGGCTACTGATTACCAGCACCATGCTAGGCTATGAGAAGACAAGGATAAATAAGGCAGAATCCCTGCCTGAAAGGAACTCGCTATCCGATCAGCCTGGTTCCTTGCATCAAAGATCTTCAGCCCTGTGGGGAGACTGAGAATTAAATACAAATTATAAAGAATGTAAGAAAGGCTGTAATCATGATCAATTCAGAGTGCCTGGAACCCTGAAGGAGGAACCTCTGGACTGGGTAGGTGCTCCGCTTCACAGAAGGATAAACACAATGACTGCATCATTCTCCACACACACTGACTTATTGCTTCTGAAATTTTATACACACTCCTCCTGCTCTCGTCACACCCTTCTTTTCTTGATAATACCCAAGGCAAATATCAATTTATTGGTGAAGCTTCTGTGACTCCCCTGGTAATCTTCCTAATTCTATGGCACTTTCCATATTGTTCCTTAACTGTCCATGCAGGTCTGTCAATTCTTTAGCCTGGGTGCAATGAGAAGGCAGATATTGGTGCCTTGCTGAGTGTTTCCATTGATTCAGCAAACACGTACTGGATGCCTACGCCATGCCAGACACTATTCTAGGGGCTGTGACAGCAATGAAGTAGATAAACAGGTCTCTGCTCTGTGGCTTGCATTCTAGTGAAGGAAAGTGAGTGTGGTGGGTGAGGGGAGACAAACAATAAACAGACAAAAAAAAAACAGAAAGTTATAAAATAATTAAAAATAGAATGAGGTAATTCAGGGTGACTTGATGGTAGTGGGATTGGGTACCTTCAGGAAGAATGTGGTATTTAAAGTTTGGCCTCTGAAGCAAAACAAATATGGTTCCCAGTCAAAGCTCCACTTTACCAACTACTTAACCTTGGGCAAGTTGCCCAGTTTCTTTATGCCTAATATCTAAAATGGTGAGAAAAATGTCTTTCCATACCCAATATAACTGGCGTGAAAAATAAACGAGACAATCCACAATAAATGCCTAGACCAGTGACATGGACAGTCAACTTTCAATGTATGTTAACAATAGTTTTTATAGGGATAGAATAAATATTTATTGTAAAAGGAGATAAATAAGAAAAACAATATTCTATTAGTTAAATAATGCATAAAGGGAATTACATGGTCATAAGGAAAAGGAGTCAGCAATCATGCTTCTCAAAGGAGTGTCCCTTGCATCTTTGGAGACAGGAGAGCTGGTTTTGGTTCTGCAAAATAAGGCAATATGGAGTTCCTCTAGAGTTTTTCAGGTGAGTCCACTGGCACTGCGTGTGAATAAGAGAAAGAATCATTCTTCCATCTTTAGAGCGGTCTATCCTGGTAAAGCACAGTTAAGCCTCTTGTGTGTTTCCAGGCGCAAGATGAGTGAGTCAATACTTCAGGTCTTTGCAGAGCCAAATTCTTGACTTTCACAAATCCTTGAGAAGTCAGAGCAGACTACTGAAATATGACAGAGATTATATCAAAGTCATATTAGACTCTACTAATGTTTATCTTCAGTTGCTACTTCCCTTTTCCAAAGTCGTGCAGCACCTGTAAAAAAAAAAGTTGTCTTCCAGTCAGTTCCAACTCACGGCAACCCCATGTGTTGTAGAGTAGAACTGTTCCATAGGTTTTTCAAGGTCGTGACTTTTTGGAAACAGATTGCCAGACCTTTCTTCTGAGGTGCCTCTGGATGAGTTCAAACTGTCAACCTTCTGGTTAGTAGTCAATCTCAACTGTTTGTGTCACCCAGGGTCTCCTTGCACCACTTGTACTGTCCCCCAATTACAGTATAGACTTCAGTAAAATTAATCAGCTGGATATTGATAATAAAATTTTTCACTGAATTAATTGGTGTGCTCTATATGAGCATCCACATTATATGAAGAGTAACTATAAAGTAATAAGATTAGTTTTATAACCAATATATAAATATACAAATGAATGTGACCCTTTGAAATCACCATAGGGAAGACAAGTGTGATATGTGGTCCACCAGTCACATTCAGACCTCCTTCCAGCCTTGCTATGGATGGAAATCTACTTTACTGCTTCACCCAGTCTGGGCATTGGGACCTTGAATGATACCTATCTCCAGTAATACCTTAAAAAGTTATTTTACCTTGAGTTTTTTGTTTACTTTTAACTTATTAATTTAATCTTCATTATTTCTTTTGCAGCAAGTAAGAGGTGAAGGAAATAATGCTTTTCTCAATTTTCCATACCAAATTTAATCCAACACAAGAACCTAACTCAGAGTTAATGAGAAGTCTAAAATCAAGTATTATAATGGAGAGAGGAGGGGACAGGACAGAGTTCTGGCCCTCTGTTCCTAATGATTCCTTTGCCATTGCTACACCTTCTAGCCCTTCTGATCCATCAAAGGCACTCCTTCCACATCAGGCTTTGCCACAGAGATTTCTCTGAGGCAGCAGCTCTCACACAGCCAGCCCATTTCTAGCTCTTGTTCCCTCAGCAGGGTACAGTTGAGAAGGAGTGGGAGCCAACTCTAAGGCAACTAATAGCAACAATAGCAATGTTCTACCACTCTGTGAACATCTCTCCTCCCGGGCTTCCTCCCATTCTCAAGAGATACAGCCACCTCCCAGATTCCGGTCTTTTTCCTCACCTCATAAAGTATCCAACCTCTGTTGCTGCTCTTCTCTGGTACAATCTGACTTAATTCTCCTCCATGGACCTAGATCTTGGAAACAAAGGCCTTTTTATGAATCCAGCTGTGCAAACAAAGCACAGAGCAATGTCTCGAATTGTCAGAATGCATCACATTATTAATAAATATATTACATAAGTAATATTTGATTAAACAATAAAATTAGGAAGTACAGATAAACCAAAAACAAAACATAATCCCACCATCAAGAGATAACCACTACAGGGTCTATATATATTCTTTCAGAAAATATCTAGGAATACATGCTGAGAGTTTTTTAAGGCATTAAAATAATTTCATAACAACTGAATCTTCATAAAGAATAAGTTCTAAAGGTTAATAAACAGTCATTTAATCATAATTTATCAAGCTATAAATATATACAGTGTGGTTCTTGGGTAAGTTTCAATCTCTCTCAGTAAGGAATCAGTGAGACCTTTAAAGAGTTTAGCTGAAAATAATCTCTAGCTCTTCCCGTTGGCATCTTTATCTTTCTTGTCCCCATATCACTCAGTTACCACCATCTCATATACTACTTTGAAGAGGCCCTTTCTACTCTCAGAGCTTTCACACCAGTTGCAGGACATTCTCAGTCTCACAAGTCTGCAACTGTCCAGAGTTTACCCTCTAAGTTTGGGGACCTCACCTACAGAGTGTCTCCCTAATTGTCCTTGTGCCTAACTTGTTTCTGCCTGGTGCTAAAGACACCAAAGCAGCCTTACCCTCCACTCACCTTGAGAATGTTTTGTTTCTTTGCAGTCTGTGAAGGCCTCTCACTGATCCCTGGGGCTAGAGAAGCCTTAGGTTTTGCCATTTAACCATCTCATGCCCACAATGCACTTGTTCTAACTCCCCCATTCCTCTAACAGCTCGTGCTAAAGGTGCTTAAGGTTAAACTCGGGTTGTGACCAGTGCTACCCGCTGAACTGAGTTCTTTTCCAAACTGAGGCTTTCCTTCCCCGTTGATACCTCTTTCCCTACCTTCTAGGCCATCATAGTCATCTAGTGCTTCTATAACAGAAATACTACAAGTGGATGGCTTCAACAAAGAGAAGTTTATTCTCTCACAGTCCAGTAGGCTAGAAGT
>NW_004444078.1:797399-801796 GCF_000243295.1 Trichechus manatus latirostris
TCTTATTACATCATAGTGATAAAACTTACAACACAAAGGGAAATCACATCAAATGACAAAATGGTAAACGATCGTATAATACTGGGAATCATGACGTAGCCAAGTTGATAGATATTTTGAGGGGACACAATTCAATCCATGACATATGCTATGAGGGAAAAGCTCTTCAACGTTAATGCCAGTGTTACTTGAGGAAATCAGTTTTGTTCAGAACCAGAAGTTAGTATAAACAGGGTAACATTAAATGACCACAGTGATGTCGTTAAGAAGTATACTTACTTTCATTTTATTCAAAAACTTGCCACCTGGTTATATTCAAAAGTACTTGAGTCAACTTTCAAACTTGAACACAATGCAAAATTAAATAATTAAAAATAAAATCAGGATATTATATTTTATTTAAATAAAGGAATGGACAAATAGCTGCGACCGATAGCTGAACTGAATTTAGTTAATACAACTCACTGACATCAAGTTGATTCTAACTAATAGCGACCCTACAGGACAGTGTAGAACTGCCCCATAGGGTTTCCAAGGCTGCAATCTTTACGGAAGTAAGCTGCCACATTTTTCTCCCATGGAGTGGCTGGTGGGTTCAACTGTCGACCTTTTGGTTGGTAGCCAAACACTTAACCACTGTGCCACAAGGGCTCCCTCAGCTAATACAAAGGAGCACTGAATTTTACTGTATGAGCTAGGGCAGTAAAGACAGCCTATTCTACTAGCAGGATTTGCTACATGTTACTTCAAGAAGTATAAGAACAAGATTGAAGAGAAAACATTACGGACACTGAAACATACTTCCCTCCTTACTATTCACTTGCAAAAAAAATCCTTAGCTATAAGTTACTTCATTTCTTCACATCCGTAACCCTCTGGGCCGATGGCATTTCAAGTAAGACACCCTCAGGGTGAGGAGTGACAATGTGGGGGGAGGCAGAGGAGAGGGTGAGCAAGAAAGAGCTTAGGGAGAAATCAAGTACCCAGGGAAGGTGAGAGGAATGGAAATAGCAAACTACTGGGGAGGGTGCAATCATGGAAAGGAGCATTTAAGAGATCCTTCACTCATCTTAGTCTTTCAAGAAGAAACACATCTGAAACTTTTCGGCAAGATTTCAGGAATATGGAGTGGCAGCAAGAAAGTGGGGTGCAGAGGGGAGATGCCCCTGGGAAGGCCTCTTGCCCTACAGTCTAGGAAGGCTAACTTGCTGTATGGACAGAGTTTGCAGGCTGAGCAGCTGGCTTGGCAAGCAGGGCAGAATGAGGCCAAGGCACAACTCCAAAAATGATTTTTCAGGCCTCTGGGTGAGGAGGAGAACGTGTTTAAAATAAAAGTTTTGTCATGTGCATATTTTCTTCCTCACAAATCTTGACCTCGAGATATGTAGATGAGATTCTTTATATTCTGCAGGGCAACCTTAAGCAGAGCACTAGATCTGCTCTAGGAGATAAAGAATAAAGGAACAGCTCATTCTCTCCACCCAGAAGCTAGCCCTCTCTCTCGGGGCTGTGGACGCTGTCAAAATCATAAATGCAGCCTTCTGGGTAGTATCTGATCTGGCTACACTTGGAAAACAAAATCCTGGGGTCTTAAAGCAGCCCTGAGTAGCATTAGAAAAGACAGGCTGAAAAAGGAAACAGACTAGCACCTGCTTACAGAAGACAAATCCATTCGTGGTCTGCCTGGGGATACACGGGTCAGAACTGCCAAGCAGAGAAAACCATTGGAAAGTATTGTTTAGGTTTCAAAAGATGAGTAGAAGGAGAAAAATGACTTCTCTATAAGTGGAGGTTAAGAAAGAAATAGGAATGGAAGCCCCAAATTCCACCTCTCAGCCTTCCTTACCAAAAGCACATGGCTGGGTTCTTCACGGGACAGTGCAGAGCAGAGCCCAATGACTTGTAATTAAGCTCACAGAACAAGGAGTAAGCCTTGTAAACAGCCGTTGACGTTGCTGACTTCCCCCCAGAGGGGTGAGACTTCACTGCACCAGCATCCACATAATCACATTATATTTCTTTTAAATGAGATGTACATGAATGTTCACTTGCACCCAATTACAGTAATGCATGATTTACATAAAATTAACTCTCTTGCTTAATTACAGTCACACAAGGATTAAAAAAGAAAGGGCTTTTACTCTGTAAATATTATGTGCTGTAACACTTAGCCTCTCCATGAAATAAAATTGGTGCAATTGCAAATAAAAACGAGTTCTTCAGTCCCTGAGTTTTGTCATATAATTTCTTCCCTTTCTCAAGATTCTGTGTAAACTGAGTCACCAATTGTTTTTATCTAGTCGGAGCAAAGGAATCTAATTCTTCTGAAATTGTATAATCCAGTACAAACCAGATTGCATTGTAGCAAAGAGCTAGGTTTCAAAAGTTTTTTATACAGTGCAGAGTTTAACCTCTCTGGAGAAGAAATCTGCAAGGGGCAAGAGACTCGGTCTCTCTCTTTCAAGAAGCAGTAGAGAAAATACATTCTTCAAAGGGCAATCCAAACCTGCTTTGACAACAAAATGATTAAAGGCTGCCTCTTCTCCCATCTTACATCTCTCACTTTTCTGCATTCTCCTTTTTGCCACAAACATGAACATAATTTTTCTCTGAATAGGACTTCAGATTGCATATTAACCGGGAATTAACGGTGAAGTTCACTGCAATCCACACCAAAAGGACTTTTTCCCCTCCTCTGCCAAACCTGGTGCCAGGACTGGAAATGAAGAAAATTCATTGAGCTGGCACAATAAGAAAATGATTGAAGGCAACCGAGACTGAAGTTTCATCATTATCAGTTCAGTGGGGATGTGAAAACGCTCCTGTGAAAAGCTGCACAAAAATACCTCAAGGGGACCGACTGCTCACCGCACTGGCTAACCACAAAAGATGGAAATTTCGTTTTGCCACATCGTCAACCCTCTTTTCACCTAGTACACAGAAGAGCTGGATACCATAAGAAAAGAAAAGGCTTTGAAGGGGAAAAAGAGAGGCAAGCTAACCTGTGTGCTCCTAGGAGAAATCATGGAAGCTAAGATCTTATACCCAGAGCAGATTGCATTTGGAGGAAAAGGCTATAAGTTGAAATTAGACAAATTGAATCTTATTTTCAGAAAATTGAAAAATAGAGAATCACATACCTAAACTAGGGCTTAACTTCTTTAGAAATACCTCTAAACACCATGCCTAATAAACTAGCCGCCTATAGCATACAAAGCACTTTTCCCGAAAGGTTATTAACCACAAATTATTAACCAAAAATTGCGTTGAATGTGTAGAAGCCTGGCATACTACAAGGAATTATTTTATTTCATAATTCCTGCCCTTTGATTCTGCAGCAAAGCACAAACTGAGGAAACTCTTCTTTGAGTCCTTGAACGCAGGAGGACTGCCTTCTTTCCATCAATGCAAAATTTTCTGAGGCATTAGAGAGATTAAATTGTTGGGTTTTGTTTTGTTTTTCTTCTTTGAAAGCAAGGTCTTTCTGCTCTCTTGAGTTACTATCTCCCTGAAACTAGCTGCTTCACCATGTGCCTGATGCGATAAGACATCCTTCCTTTAAAATGAATGAATCAACCTTGAATTTTCCATCCTTTGATGCTTCATTGCGTTGTAGTTTCACAGTATAAAAAGCCTAAGAAGCTACGGCTTGAAGTGTGGCCATACTCAAAGGATGATTATGTTGGGTTTGATCCTGAATACACAATATCACAACTCCTTCCATTTCAGACAAGGCCTTTTGTTTGACCTGATAGTAATGGAATGAAGCTGTCCTGAAAGTACTGACTTTTCTTTCTTGCTATGCTTGAGAATTTTAGGAATTGATATGATGATTTTTTAATCATGATAATATATGACATATATAAAAATACAGTTTATAACTAAAGACAAAAACAGGAACTGCATGTATTGATTTCGTATTTACCTTTTATAGGAAAGGTATAGTTTTGGGTACTGTATGAGTACTATTTCACTTATTTTTCACAATGTGCTTCTGAGACATGTTATTATTATACCAATTTTATGAAGTTACTGTGAAGAAACCTGTAAAGTAACTTGTAAAGTTGTAAATAACTTTGCCAAGGTCACAGAGCCAAGACATACTAGAGCCAAACTTTAAGCTCAGATGAAACCAAAAGTCCATTTTGTTTCACTATAACATGCTGTTTCCATTACTTTTTTGCTTTATACTAGTGTATTTCTGAGGACTGCTGTAACAAAGTGCCACAAACTGTGTGGTTTAGAACAACAGAAAGTTATTTTCTCACAGTTCTGCACGCTGTTGTTGTTAGCTGCTGTTGAATTGATTTTGACTCATTGCAACCCCATGTGTGCAGAGTAGAACTGCTCCATAGGGTTTTCAAGGCTGTAACCTTTCAGATATAGATCACCAGGCC
>NW_004444078.1:802202-811478 GCF_000243295.1 Trichechus manatus latirostris
ATACTGAAGTCTGTAGTTGATTGGATCCACAATCAATTCCCATGGCAGCAGCAGTTAAGAACTCAAATGACACATTGCATTGGGAAAGTCTCCTGCAAAAGTTCTTTAAAGTGTTAACAAGCAAAGATGTCATTTTGAGGACTAAGGTATGCCTGACCCAAGGCATAGTATCTTCAATCACTTCATACACATGCGAAAGCTGGACAATGAATAAGGAAGACTGAAGAAGAATAGATGACTTTGAATTATGGTTTTGGCAAAGAATGTTGAATATAGCATGGACTGCCAGAAGAAAAAGAAAATCTGTCTTGGAAGAAGTACAGCCAGAATACTCCTTAGAGGCGAGATGGCAAGACTTTGTGTTATGTACTTTGGACATGTTATCAGGAGGGACAAGTTCCTGGAGAAAGACATCATGTTTGATAAAGCAGAGGGTCAGCAAAAAAGAAGAAGAACTTCAACAAGATGGATTGACACAGTGGCTACAACGATGGACTCCAAACATAGCAACAACTGTGAGGACAGCGCAGGACTGGGCAGTGTTTCATGCTCTTGTACACAGGGTTGCTATGAGTCAGAACCGGCTCAATGGTGCCTAACAACAACAACTATTAATCCAGTACAGTCTGCCTTCTGGCCCCTAAAACTTCATATCCATCCCATATGCAAAATGCATTCACCCCATCTCAACATCTCAAAAAAGTCTTAACCCATTCCAGCATTAACTCTAAATCCAAAATCTCTTCTAAATGTCGGCAACTCAAAAAGTAACAAATCTCATCTTCTAAATCATCTAAATCAAGTGTGGGTGAGACTTTTGGTATGGTCCATCCTGAGGTAAAATTTCTCTCCATCTGTGGATCTGTGAAACTAGAAAACAAATCATCTGTTTCCAAAATACAATGGTGAGACGAACGTAAGACAGACATTCTCTTTCCATAAGTAATAAATAGAAATAAAGAGGTAACGGGTCTCAAGCAAGTCTGAAACCTAGCAGGACAAATTTCTTTGAGTTTCAAGGCCTGAGAATAATCCTCTGTGGCTTGGTGCTTTGTCACAGAGGCCGTGCCTGTCCTAGTCTCTTGGCTCATAGCAGTGGTCCTGCTCTCTTGACCAATTTCCTGCTTGTAAAACTTTGGAAGTCCAACAGCCTTCCTTCATTTTGTCCTGTGCCTGTATCTATCTTTCTGTCCAAGCTGGCAGTGTTCTCAAAAACCTTATCAGCCTTCTGTAGATTTCAAGAGGATATATGCCATTAGACAGGAGAGTTTTCCCCAAATTCTTCATGAATAATCCCATCTCTGTGCTTGGTTTCTACTGAGATGATTGGTTGGATGCATACATCGCACACCTAATCTCTTCAGTAAATGTTTATCCAGCCACACCCTTGGCTTTTTCTCCAGAGCACATCTTGACATCTTTTGAAATATGGATAAGCTAAGAATTTTCCAAATCGTCAAGGTCTGGTTATTTCTTTCCACTCACTTTTACTATAGGCAGCAAAGAGAAAGCAGACTGTGCCTTCAACACTTTACTTGGAAATGTACTCAGCTAAATATCCAAGTTCACTGCTTACAAGTTCTACTTTCCACACAATACTAAAACATAATTCAACTAAGTTTTCTGTCACTTCATAAAAAGGATTACCTTTCCTCCAGTGTCCAATAACATGTTTTTAATTTCTATTTGGTGCAAATGGTTCATGCACTCTACTGATAACCAAAAGATTGGAGGTAGGAGTCCACCCAGGGATGCCTCAGATGAAACGCCTGGAGATCTACTTCTGAAAAATCAGCCATTGAAAACCCTATGGAGCACAGTTCTACTTTGACACACGGGGAGTTGTCATGACACATCATCGACTTCTATCTGAGACTTCATCAATAGTCTCTCCAAGGCAATTTAGGCTTTTTCTATCATGAGTTTCAAAATTCTTTCAGTCTCTACACCTTATCCAATTTCAAAGGCACATCTACATTTTAGATACTTTCTGGTACCAAAACCTGTATTAGTTTCCTAGAACTGCTATAACAAATTAGTACAAACTGACCAGCCTAAAACAAAAGAAATTTATTCTCTCAAAGTTCTGGAGGCTACCAGTATGAAATCAAAGTGTTGGCAAGTCCATGCTCCTTCTGAAGGCTCTAGAGAAGAATTCTTCCTTGCTTCTTCCTAGGTTCTGATGATTGATGGCAATCCTTGGTGTTCCTTGACTTGTAAATTCATCATACTAACTTCTGTATTCTTCTTTACATGGTGTTCTCTCTGTTTGTCTATAACTTTACATGGCCTTCTTATAAAAACATTAATTGGATTTAGGGCTCCCCCCCCCCAATCCAGTATGACCCCATCTTAACTAAATACATCTGCAAAGAACCTATTGCCAGATAAGGTCACATTCACATTCTGATGTTCTGGGCAGACATGAGTTTTTGGGAGACACTATTCAACCCCAGTGCTACCAGCATATCAGAAATTATACATCCTTCTGAGGTACGTCTTGGCCAGACAATGCATATTCCAATGAGGTTGCTATTGTTCCAAATATTTTTGAAATTCCTCTGTGGAACTTATCCTCAGAGACAATATATGAGCCACACTAGGACACTTGTTTCAACATATTATCAGGATGCTGTCTTTTGGTTTCTATCTTTCTCTCCTTTCTCCTCTCCTCCTCACTCTCCAAGTTACAATCAACCCAGTTTTGAGCTGGAATCAACTTGAAGGCAAATGGGTTATCCACATATACCTAAATTATAGATGCCAGGGAGAATTGAAAAAGATAATTCCACATTGTTGTAAGGGATACAGAGGCCTGGTAGCACAATGGTTAAGAGCTCAGCTGCTTACCAAAGGGTTAACAGTTCGAATCCACCAACCACTCCTTAGAAACCCTGTGGGGCAGTTCAACTCTGTCCTATAGGGTCGCTATGAGTTGGAATCCACTCGATGGCAATGGGATTTATTTTTTAAGAAATGATATGACATTATCTTATTTATGTATTTATTTGTTTTTCTATCCTTTTCCATCTCTGGTCTCTTTACTCCCTGGAATGTTAATCTCCACGAGATCAAGAAGCTTATCTTGATCATTGTTATGACCCTATTGCCTAGAACAACTCTTAGCACATTGGAGGAACGCAATAAATGCTTGTGAATGATTAAGCAAAATTAATGTCATCTCTAAGCTTCTTGCCTGCCTGCTTGGAGTAACTGTAATATAAGTAATATAAGTCAGGAACAACTAAGCCATTGTGACATAAATTGGCAAATTTGAATAAGACAAGTTCAGTCTCTGAAAGGAGTCCCAACAGTCTAAGCTAACGGTACAGAGGCCACTCTAATGGCCTTGGAATCTTTTTTTCTTCCTCCTCTCTTCCCTCCAACCTCCCATAAGCCATGCTAGCTTCCAGGCGGCACCCTGGTGGGGCAAAGGTAGTATGAAGCTAGAGTGCCATAAATTATAGTCATTACACCATGTCAGCAGCCCCCCAGCTGAGATCCTTAACGCATTTCTATGAGAGCTTTCAAGGGCATCCACTTTCAAGAACGTTTCAGAGCACTAAATGCCTTTTTGCAACCAACCAGCCTTTTTAACTCATGTGATTCTGACGCTTGTTGGGTGCATTTTATTTCACAATCGATTTAATTAGGAACTGTCGGATTAAAAAATGATTTGTTGCTTTTGAAAAGGCACTCGAAATCTAAGATTCATTTTTTAAAGGTATTTTCTCTCCCTTGTCTCTCACTCTGCCCATTTGATACCGAGTACAAAGCTGCGTAAGGGGACTATGTATTGTGGTCATCTTGATTGCCAAGTAAAGGTACGTAATAAAGTTCACTTAGAAAAATGAGTGATTGCTAAGTCATTATTGGAATCTTCAGATGGTGTACACATACCCTTTGAATAGTCAAGATGGAAATGTGCCCTTGTTTTATTTCCTATTAATATCACTTTTTTCTGACCTTTTCTCAAAGTAGGGAATGTTTTTAAATGGCTCTGCATGGCAGAGATCAGAATGGTCAAAAGGTGAACTGATGTGTAAGATAAAGCTCAAACGCAAATCTAGGAAGGAATAAAGGAACAAGGGGTGCTCAGTCCTATTTCATTTGTTCAAGACACAGGCTCTGATTCTATCATTAGCCATTCATGTGAAGGGACGCAAGTAAAAAAGAAAAATGTTAGCTACCTAAGAACAGTACTTCCAAAGCTGCTGAGGTAGAAACTGTAAAATGAACCTTGCTTTCCATGAGGTCAGCCATAAACGAAAGATGTATTCAGAATACCACCAGTAAAGGCAAACAAAAAGCCCTCTCTGGTAAGGAAAGTGGGTAACTTTGAATTTCCCCTGCCAAGCTTTCAGGGTCACATGGAAGAGTTGAGAGGTGAGGTGAGGAAAAGCCATTTTCAATGACCTAATTTTAAGGTTCTACATTGCAGCCCTGCCTGTTTTAAATTCTCAAATAAAAAGAATCTCCTTGGTTAGTGGTTAATAAAAATGATTAGTAGTTAGAAGGCACTGAATCTGTCAGACCCAAAATGTGCTAGAGAGAAAAATCTATAAGATATTACAGGAGATTAAACTGTTTTTAATTGTATACACTACTATTACAAAGTTGCACATTTATTATTAATATTTGATTACTCTATCCCTCCTTGGTATAAGAAAAGTAAACTGGAGGTCTTGTGAGATTTGTGTTGTATTTGTTATCTGAATTGTGTCCATTCAGATCTGTCATGGGGTCAATGAACTATTCCAGGAAGAGGCTATGGGGACAGAACTGTATTAGGGGCTACAAATTCAGTGTAAGGACAGCCTTAGCTAACTATAAAGGGATTCACCAATGCCAAGTATCCCTGCACTGAGTACATGGGAACCAAGGCAGAAGGTTAGCAACACACTTTAATCTCTGAGTAGAGACTTACTCTAAAAAGAAGTTGCAAGGAGACATTCGAAGACAAGCTACCTATGAGTAAAGCCCACTGATTCCATTTTCTTTTGTTCCCAGTTGGAAAACAATGGAACTCTCAGAATAAATAATCTCTGATTGTAGAAATCAGCTGTTTATCATTCCTTGTTTTTCCATTCTTGCTTTGTTCTTGAGATTTGGATTTTGGAAGAACTGAGGGAGGGGTGGGGTGGGGAGGGCCCAAGTCTGAGAGCAGAAATGTCAGCTTTGGCAAGGTGGCTGGCTGTTTACGAAGCCTTTCGAAAAGTCTCATCTGGGCACTGTGATGGCCACAGCTTTGTGGCCAAGGAATATGCCACACTGGCATTTTGGCAGCATGGTGTTCTGGCAATGAAAAAGAATCCTCTGATACACAGTCTGCCTTGTTTTACGCTGGATTTCAGAGTCAGTTGCATGTCATAGTCACTTTCTGAGGTGTAATACAGTCTAAGAAACAAAGAGATCCAAGGACTTGTATAATAATAATAGAAGCTTGTCAACTGGTGAGGTGGTGGAGCAAAGCATATTGCTGAATGTTTTGGATGGTGTTTATGTTTCCTGGGAGAGTTATCCACTCTGAATTACCCTAGATTCTCATACATCAGACAATCAAATTCTAGGTTTGATTTGAGTCTATGGAGCCCTAAATAGTACATAACCTGTTGAAATCGAGACTGCCTGCTGCCCTATGTCTCATTAAAGGCCCTACGATCAGCAGGACTAGACTTGCTGACCATCCTGATGTATAGTTGAAAGAAAAGAAATAAATGAAGAACTCTCCCTAAGGAATCCCTTTTCCAAAATCTTTTGTAGTACTTTTATAGTCTTTTTCAGGGTTGGAATGAAAACCATTCCCCTGACTTGTGGATGTCTTGATTTTATAAAATGTTGTTCAGATGTTATAACGTAGATTGAAAAAATATCCTTCCCTCTCTATTCATTCAGAATGAATGAATTTATTTAGTTCAGCCATCTTAGTAAAATCCAGCTGTGTAGCAAGGCAATTATTGATGATGATATAATGATATATGTGTATGTATGCATTTGACCAATCAGACTGTGCAGCTATTAAAATGCTTGGTGTGTTCAAAAATACTATAAATGCTTTTGAAGGTAACTTTCCAAAGAGAAAGAAATTGAAGAATTGTTCAAATCTTTGAAAAATTAAAGCAGCAAATAAAGTTCAGTATGAGAGTTCAATAGAAATGACAAATAATTAATGTAGATACAAAAGATTTAAGAAGGTTACATCATATTTTAACTATCCTAGAATTATTAATTTCTAGTCATTATGATAATACCAAGCATTTAGAATGCATTTAGTGTTTATGTAGATGGAATCATTCCTTCTCAAAATTACAATTTTGAATTAATATGCTATTAAAGATGTCACTAGAAAGTGCTTTTATTATCCTGCCAGTGGAATAACTGTTCCCCATTTCTTTTTATAAATGATATTTCAGCATTTGTTTTTTGATCTTCCTTAGATTTTGAAAACTGTAATGTTTCTGTTTAAGAACACTCCTTATGCTACATTAGTGCCATATTCTTTGACAGCATAAAAATATGCAAATATAGCCTTTTTAATGGTGATTTTTCATTTTGTTACTGTCATTTAACCAAAAAACAACTGATGATGTTTCAATTTATCACTTACAACAGTAAAGTTACTGAACTGATATTTATGCTCAGAGCAGATGACACAGAAACAAATACGTCTGAAAGACCATCTGCACCATGTTGATTTCTTCCTTAAAGGCACAGTAGAGTTGTTGAAGTTCAGCCTTAGAGGGAAAATCCCACTTAGGAGCAAAGATGGCACATTACTACCTAAGAAAAATAAGGAAATGAGGTTTGTGGAAGTTGGAGAAGTAGTGGGGAGAAAGGGAATGGTGGGACTGTGAAATCTCACAACTTCGCAGGAATCATTCCATTTTGGCAACAAGAGCTCTCATTGCTTTTTGGCCCTCCGTCTCCCAGACTGCCCACTTGGCTACCCGCCTCATTGCCTACCTCTCCTTGCAGCCTCTCCTCAGTATTACACAGCTTCTCCATCTGTTGCTGGTTGCCAGCCTGCTGCTTAGGAAACCCCAGAATACTCTGTGCTGAATTATGTGGGAGTGGCACTTTTCACAGCTATTTGAACTGAGAGAGGCAGGCAGCTGGGTGGGAGGAAAGTTGGATATAAGAGCCTTGCTGGAGCAACATGCCATGCCTAACAAGACTGACTCTCAAAGGTAAAGAGGGAGGTATATCTTGGGAGTTGCTAGAAGACATAATACAGGCAGTTTTCTGCCATTCCAAAATGATTAGAAAATGAAGAGACGAACTCCTCTTAATGGTCCAGTGGGTACAATATCATATTGAAGGAGATTTTTCACCTAGCTTGACCTAGGTGAATGATGCCTGACAATTCAATAAACTCTGCTCTGCCTGAATTTCCTAATGCAGGGTTACCCAAAACTGATCTTCATGGATAGAAAAATTAGGTCTCTCTTGAAGTCTCTCTGCCCTCTCCCACACACATTCTCACCCAGCTTATATCCATTCATATATTCCATTAGTAAACAGTAATAATAATCATAAGTATAGTTAATGTTAACAGAGCACTTATTGCATGGCATAATTGGTGTTAAACATTCTACATGTTGTACTGAATAATTTCCATTTGGACCATCAGAGCTTCTCTCTATGTGTTTTCACTCTACTCTATGCCCTGCTCTGTGCCATGGGACTTGACCTCTCTGGACTGCATCAATAGGCTCCCTTCCCCTCTGGCCTCTGGATGGGTTCAGCTTATAGAAATCAGTGGCAGGAGATTGGTGAGAGAGAGGAAAATGAGATCAGGGTATTATTCCATCACTTCCCTGTCACAGCAGGTTGGCTGTATCTATCAGAAATCCTATCCAGCAGCTGTCTCCACAGCCACAGCTTCCTCTCTTTGTGGCTCTGCTTCACTCCATCTTGTTCTTTCCCTTAACTCTTTCACACCTTTGTAAACATTCCCTTTATTAAACTCCTCTCTGTCACCCTGCCTAGGGTGTGGCATCTTTTCTGTGCCAGGATCTTGACTAGTGCACATGCGTTGTTCATATAATCCTCTCAACATCCCATGAAGTAGGCATCCTTTTATAGATGAGGAAACTAAGACTTAAAATTAGTTTAGTAACTAACTCCAGGTCATGTATCTAGTATCACAATGATCAAAGTGAAAACCCATATTTCTGACTCTGAGCCACTGCCCAATATTGCCAAGATAATAAATTTTAACTTCATAATGTTTATTGGATTAGTCTGTCCCTTGTCCTCACCATTGTGAAGCTTCAAATCCTTGCCTAGACTACAACAATTCTATCATAGTAGATAAGGTTTACTCAGTTTGTTTGTTTGTTTTTTTGTAACAGAAAACAATCCAAGTTAGCATAAGTAAAAAATAATAATAATAATCCAAGATTGTGGTAGGCAGCCTTTAAAGCGATCTCCCACGATCTCTACCTCCTAGTATTCATGCCTTTGTGTGCTCTTCTCTTGACTGTTGGCTGTACTTATTGACTTTTAATTAATAGACTATGGCAAGAGTAAAGGGACATCACTTCCAAGATTGGGTTATAAGACTGTGACTTCCAACTTGGGTGTTTGCTTTTTCTCACTCAGTCCTGGATCACTCTAACAGAGGAAGGTCAGCCACCATTTTGTGAAGGAGCCTATAGAATGGCCCATGTGGCAAGGAATTGACACCTTCCAACATGAGTGAACTTGGAAGTGGATTCTTCCCCAATCAAACCTTCAGATGACTGTAGTCCTAGTTCAACACTTTAATTGTAGCTTTGTGAAATACCCTGAGCCAAAACTTCCCAGCTAATCTACTTTCAGATTCCTGACACTCAGAAGCTATGAGTTAATAAGTGTTTGTTGTTTTCAGCCACTAAATGTTGGAGTATAGTGTTATGCAGCAATAGATAACTAATACATATTTTTTACTTCAAAGGTGGTTCCAGCGGAACAAAGTCTTAAGGATGAATTCTCTGAATTGGCTCTTGGTTCCATGAATCACACCGGAAAGATGGAATAGAGAAGTGAAACAACAGCCATTTTGTAGTACACACATATTTTGCTAATCTGCTAGCTCACCCATGGGCATGAGGCAGTGGCCAGGCCGGCAATTGATCCACCTTCCCCTGGATGTTTCCTTTCAGCTTCTCTGATTCCTGGGTCAGGTGTGTGGGTAATTCTGTGACAAAGGGCTCCAGCATCTGTACACAGCACCAAGGTCAGAGGCAACAAGAACTGACAAAGGTTTCAGTCTATAATCATGCTTAAGTTTCA
>NW_004444078.1:813110-815450 GCF_000243295.1 Trichechus manatus latirostris
GTCAGTGAAAAAGAGGAAGACCCTCAATGAGATGGATTGACACAGTGGCTGCAACAATGGGCTCAAGCATAACAATGATTGTGAGGATGGTGCAGGACCAGGCAGTGTTTTGTTCTGTTGCACATAAGGTCGCTATGAGTTGGAACTGACTAGATGACACCTGGCAACAACAATACAACTTTACATCTATTTTCCCTTCCCAACTGCCTGCTCTAAGATCTTCAAGAGCATCCGTCATGAAAATCACAGCTTTTAAAGACTGGTTAACCAGATCCTACAATTGTTAGGGTCAAATACCTTGAATTTCATAAACTCAAGAAAGGGTTTAACAATGAGTCTTTGAAAGTCAGGAGCCAGAGTAATCGGTAGCAGAAGATTGCCGAACCTCTCTCCAGCTCTACCATAAACCCATCTCAGGTCCACAACTTCCCTTCTCAGGTGTCCCAGTCCAAAATTCCATATTCTTGAGAAATAAACTGCTTGATCCAGCTTGGGTCAGAAATCTTCCCCTTGATCAATAATCTGGGGTTGGGAGTATTATGGGTGGAAACACACAGACAGACAGTTTGCAGAGCAAAAGAGTAAGGCCAACAGCCAACAGACCACTAAAGCTTCCCAAAAGTTTTCCTCCAGTCTTTTTCCTCTGATTTGTCTTACCCGTTGAGATCATCTATCGAATACTCAGGGCTCATATCAACATGGTCCAAATTACCATTCGAAATTCAGATAATTTACCAGTGTGGTCCACAGTTCACCACCTAATGTTCATAAGCCTCTTTGAAACCCAATAAAGCCACATTTACACATAATTTATAACATTTACCAACTTGGCCTTTTATTATATATTACTTGTGGACTTCAAAGTTGAGTTAAACTTTAAAATGTGTTACACGGTTTTGTCATTTTTATTCACTTATGCTCATTATCACCACACTTCAGTCTGGGTACCGTAAGTAGAAAGGCTACTTAGAGATGCTTTCGAGCATTATAGAGAGGGTATAATTTATCTTTTTAATTAGATTCCCTTCTTTTCTCTATCGATACATGTTTGTTCACTCAGAGAATGACTATTCAATAAGAAGGATAAGAAGGGAGACTTCCGGGCAACATGGCACTGTAGTCAGAAGCACCATGCCATCCCTCCACAGCAAAGATCAGAAAAACTAAGTCAAACAGAGTCACACATCAATCCTGAAACCCTAAGCATCAGATGAAGAGATAAAGAACTCAGCCAAGCACCAAATGGAATAAGAAACTGACGGAGAACAGAGAGTGAGGAGTGATACATGCAGAGGTCCCCTATCAGCTACCACAGCACAGATGTGCCATCTTGGACTCCTATAGATCAGCGAACAGGGGGTATGAGAAAGCAGCTTCACGGAGCTTCCAGCAGGAGACAGAACAACTGGTAACCAGTGATATACACTTTCCCACCCCCCCACCCTTCTTCACCCCCACTTAGCCTCCTCTGCTTCCTGCAGCCACAGTCTCTTGGACGGGAAGCACCCCGGTGTCACTTAGATTCCACCCGCCCGCATTGGCCGGCTCCCTGAGTGCCTTTTGTTGGCTGCTGGTATTGCTTTTTTTCCCGCTTCTTTAGATCTCTTTCTTACCTCTCATCACCTCCCCTTCCTTTCTCTCAAATACCTGGCTCTCTGCGCCATCTTTGCATCTTCCTGAAAGGCTGCGAAACACCGATTGACTGTGAAACTGCTTCCCGGCCCAGGCTGCCACGCTGGTAGGAGCCCTGGGGCTTTTTGTTTGTTTGTTTGTTTGCTCTGATTTGTTCTGTTTTGATTTGTTTGTTTGTTTTCTTTCTCTTTTCTCAGCGTGGGAGCCCCTTCTAACCGGGCAGTACTGTGCAGCTTGGAAGCTACTCCCTTACTCTGCACAGACGCACCAGGACATCCCTGGGGGCATTTCTTTTTTCTTCTTTTTTTTTTGTTTCTTTGTTTTGTTTTCTTCTCTCTCTTCTTTCCTTTTTGTCTTTCTTCATTTCCAGTTTCTCGATTTATTCATTTTTTCTTTTACCCTTTTTCTTGTTTTTTTCATTTTTGTTTTTCCTCATTTCTCAGTCTCTCATATCTCCACTCCAATAGCAAGTTCCCTTAGCACTCTTTTTTGTTTCTGTGTGTTTTTGGCTCCTGTTCCTCTCTCCTCTCTCTCCTCTTTCCCATATCTATCTTAGCTCCACACATCACAATCTACCCCCTCCTTCCTGCCTACCTGCTCCATGCACTGAACATCACACTCCCAAGCAGCACAGGCATGGCCTACTGGAACCTGCACTGCACTGATTCCCAGTCCTCACTGTTAGCCCTGGTACATGGCACAAACAAC
>NW_004444078.1:819185-825118 GCF_000243295.1 Trichechus manatus latirostris
TTCAACCACATCGTCAAGCCATCATGCAGCTCAAAGGAATTAAGTCTGACTGGGAGCCCTACACTGAGTAAAAAGGTGAGTCAGCCACAACTTCAAACGAGCAAATAAATAAATAAATAAAATCCTCCAGGAAGGAGAGTGGGTCAGCTTGAGTACTAGTATCCCTCATCCTGGGTCTCTGAGCATCGTGATAACAAGGCCTATGACACTCAGTAGTAGGTGTGGAAAAGCATTCTAAATGCTAGTCAAAGGAGAGAAAAGATGGTTTTGTTTTAAGAAACAGTTTCTGTTTAGAATGTTTGGAAAATCAGTTTATAATAGCATCCTTTTATCGGTACCAGCTCCATAGATCCGGTGGCTTTTAGAATGATGTTATCAAACAACATCCCTTAAGACATGCAGCCCTGTTGCCTTTGCTATGTGTCAGGAACAATTGAACCTTCATTATGTTCTCAGCAGAGGTGTTTATATGAGACACTGTGGTCACCATGCATTGCTTCCTTTCTTTTGTTCTTCCACAGCCTCAAATACCAGGTGCTTAAAAAATGCCTGCAGTTAGTACAACTAACCTATACGTTTTTTCCAAAGCTCACCCTGAGGGTGATGGGCTTTCAGTGCTGTGTAGGTTTCAAGGATGACGGAGTAGTAGAGAACGCTAAAATGAAGCCGCAAACTGAATGACAGATGTTGGTTAAACTGACCAGGGCTTCTGAGCAAGGGTGAAGAAAAGGTCAAGGATCCGGATAGGGGGCAAAAATGAAGACAGAGATTTGGTCAGCAACAGGGTCAGATGCCAAGAGCCCCACAAAGTAAATGGGCCATTGGAGGAAGTATGAATTCTAGTTTCACCAGAAATAAAAAACTAACGAGTCATCATGTAGTGAGGAAGCCAAGGTCAATTACCAGAGGACTTGAAAAGACAGTAAGACAAAAAATAAAATCCTCCACTCTAGTTAGCTGCCAGAAGAAATCAGGACAAGAGAGTCTTATGATCTCTCTGCTGATCTTGGCAATTTTTCCCCGAGTGGGGTTGATGGGTTATTAACTTCATAACCATTCAGCAAACTGGTTTAAAATGCAGGTTCATTTGACCCTGCCCGCGTCAACTGAATGAGACTCTCTAGGAGTCGGTAAAACTCCCGCAACTGGTTCCTTTGTCCACCCACTAAAGCTGGAGAGCCACTGTGTAAGTGACTCCTTCCAATGGGCTTCAATTCAACCATTCACTCCCACCTTATCTCATTTGATGCAATTAGAGTTTAGTTTCTTTATCACAGGACTGTCATCTATTTCCTTTGAATAGTTTTATTAGCTCTGTTGTTGTTAGGTGCTGTCCAGTCAGTTCCAACTCCTAACAACCCTATGTACAACAGAACAAAACACTGCCCAGTCCTGTGCTATCCTCACAATTGTTGTTATGCTTGAGGTCATTGTTGCAGCCACTGTACCAATCCATCTTGTTGAGGGTCTTCTTCTTTTTTGCTGACCCTCTACTTTACCAAGCTTGATGTCCTTCTACAGGGACTGATCCCCCCTGATAACATGTACAAAGTATGTGAGAGGTGGTCTCGCCGTCCTTGCTTCTCAGGAGCATTCTCGTTGTACTTCCAAGACAGATCTGTTCTTTCTTTTGGCAGTCTGCGGTATATTCAATATTCTTTGCCAACACCACATTTCAAGGACATCAATTCTTCTTCCATCTTCCTTATTCATTGTCCAGCTTTCCCATGCATATGAGGTAACTGAAAACACCATGACTTGGGTCAGGCACACCTTAGTCTTCAAGGTGACATCTTTGCTTTCAACAGTTTAAAGAGGTCTTCTGCAACAGATTTGCCCAGTGCAATGCATCTTTTGATTTCTTTCTTTTTTTTTTTAATTTTTTTTCATTGTATTTTAGATGAAGGTCTACAGAACAAATAGTCTGTCATTAAACAATCAGTACACATATTGTTCTATGACATTGGTTAACAACCCCACGACATGTCAACACCCTCCCTTCTCAACCCTGAGGACTTTTTTTTTTGGTGAAAATATACATAGCCAAAGTCACACCATTTCGAAAGTTTCTACATGTACAATTCAGTGACATCGATTACATTCTTCCAGCTGCACTGTTATTCCTACCAACCTTCTCCAAACCATTCCATCACCATTATCTTCAACTCACTGTCCCCCAGACTTCCTGTCAAACCTTTTGAGTTGCCGTTGTCAATTTGATCTCACATAGATAATTCTTTCTTTTTTTTTTGTACCTTAGATGAAGGTTTGCAGAACAAACAGTTTCTTGTTAAACCGTTAGCACAGATATTGCCCCATGACAATGGTTAACAACCCCACGACATGTCAACACTGTCCCCTCTCAACCCTGGGTTCCCCATCACCAGCCTTCCTGTCCCCTCCTGCCTTCCAGTCCCTGTCCCCGGACTGCTGTGTCTCACTAGTCCTGTTTTGTTTTATGAGGCTGTCCAATCCCTAGCTGAGCAACTTGATTTCTTGACTGCTGCTTTCTTGGGGGTTGATGGTGGATCCAAGTAAAATGAAATCCTTGACAACTTCAATCTTTTCCCCTTTTATCATGATGTTGCTTATTGGTCCAGTTGTGAGGAGTTTTGTTTACGTTGAGGTGTAATCCATACTGAAGGCTGTAGTCTTTGATCTTCATCAAATAAATGATTCAAGTCCTCTTCACTTTCAGCAAGCAAGGTTGCATGATCTGCATAACGCAGGTTGTTAATGAGTCTTCCTCCAATCCTGATGCCCTGTTCTTCTTTATATAGTCTATCTTCTCAGATTATTTGCTCAGCATACAGATTGAATAAGTATGGTGAAAGGATCCAACCCTGACGCACATCTTTCCTAACTTTAAACCACACAGTATCCCCTTGTAATGTCCAAACAACTGCCTCTTGATATATGTACAGGTTCCTCATGAGCACAATTAAGTGTTCCGGAATTCCCATTCTTCGCAATGTTATCCATAATCTGTTATGATCCACACAGTTGAGTGCCTTTGCATAGTCAATAAAACACAGATAAACATCTTTCCGGTATTCTCTGCTTTCAGCCAAGATCCATCTGACATCAGCTGTGATACCCTGTTTCCAACCCTCTTTTGAATACAGCTTGAATTTCTGGCAGTTCCTTGTCCATATACTGCTATGGGTGCTTTTGAATGATCTTCAGCAAAATTTTACTTGTATGTGATATTAATGATATTGTTTGATAATTTCTGCTTTCGGTTGGATCACTTTCTTGGGAATAGGCATAAATATAGATCTCTTCCAGTCGATTGGCTGGGTAGCTGTCTTCCAAATTTCTTGGCATAGATGAGTGAGCACTTCCAGCGCTGTATCTGTTTGTTGAAACATCTCAATTGATATTCCATCAATTCCTGGAGCCTTGTTTTTTGCCAATGCCTTCAATGCAGCTTGGACTTCTTGCTTCAGTACCATCGGTTCCTAATTGTATGCTACCTCTTGAAATAGTTGAACATCGACTAATTCTTTTTGGTATAGTGACTCTGTATTCCATCCATCTTCTTTTCATGTTTCTTGTGTCATTATTGGCTCTAGAAGAGTGGATGAATTCTCAAGGGAATATAAATTGTTTACTAGATGTTTCTTATGGACCAAAAGTTACAGGACAAACATGATAGACCATGGGTGTCACAGTGTCTAGAAATAAAACACTTGAGATGTTTCCAAAGAATATCATTTTCTTACCAGTTATTATGGATTGAATTGTGTTCCCCAAAAATGTGCATCAGCTTGGCTAGGTCATGAGTCTCAGTATTGTGTGATTGTCCACCATTTGTCATCGATATGATTTTCCTATATGTTGTAAATCTTACCTCTGTGATGTTAAAGGGGCAGGACTCAATCTACAAGATTAAGTTTTATCTTGAGTCAATCTCTTTTGAGATATAAAAGAGAGAAGCAAGCAGAGATGGGGGGCCTCATACCATCAAGAAAGTAGTGCTAAAAGTGTCAATGTCCAGGGTCCCTGCACTGAGATGCTCCTAGACCAGGGGAAGACTGATGACAAGGACCTCCCTCCAGAGCTGACAGAGAGAGAAAGCCTTTCCCCTGAGCTGGCACCCTGAATTCATACTTCTAGCCTACTAGACTGTGAAAGAATAAATTTCTGTTTGTTAAAGCCATCCACTCATGCTATTTCTGATATAGCAGCACTAGATAACTAAACCACCAGTGTAGCAAGGTATTACCATATTGGTGGTTTGGATTTATGTAGCAACTTCTCCCTAATGTGGTCTAAGCTATTCCATTAGAATAGCTGTAAAAATAAGATAAGAGAAAATAAACACCTTATCATCCAAAGTGCCATATTGGTCCTTAGTAAATGGGGAGGCAGGGATTAGGACCCTGTTCTCCTAATCCTCAGCAGAATATTGCTATATCTATTCACATCATTGTGGGAAATCATATAAAACACTCAATGCAACTCCCAATATTGCTTTCTGTAATTTGAATGGAAGGTGAAACCTGCAGCAATACAGACAACAAAATAATATTTACCATCTGTACATGGTTCATCTAAAGAGCGGAGCAAAGCAACATATAAATATACACATGTGCAAAAAATGAAGTGGAAGAAGGAAGAGAATTCATAACTGCAATTTTCCCACAAATGTTTTGTAAAGTGATAGTAGAATTCCCAAATCACTTGTACGGAGTTCCCAAGTTATGCAAGCATAGCCATCATCCCCCAGCAGGAATAGCAGCCAAATCAAACTGCTATAAGGAAGCCAAGAACAATTGCTGGAGAACACCATTAACCCCTAGTTTACTGTCTTTGCTAACCTGCACCCCATACATGGCTTTTGAGTCTTTCCCTCTGAATAAACAAAGCTGTATTTGTACGTTCCACCAATGAAAAATTTTCCACTTATTCAAAATCATGCAGGACTGAAAGCACTTTCAGGTTAAAGTAACCTTGCAAGTCTTACAATTCTGTCATTCTTTAAGGAGTTCCTGTTAAGTCTTAAATGCTTCAGAGATTAAAAGGGTATATTAATGTTATTAGAGACTTGAGATAAAATGCCATGCCTTGCAGGGTATCTTTGCACTTAATGAAAACATTTTCATCACATTCTGAGTCTATTATGCCAGATCTTCATTTCATAAGTTGTAAGATAATCTTATTTTAATTAGAGGAGATATACCAAGTGTATTAGAGTAATACAGTTAAATATATTCATCAACTTTCTTCTTGTCGGGTAAAATGCCTCCTTCAGAGTTTGTTATACTAATGTGCTGCCACAGATATAAGTAAAATTGATAGATATAGATATAGAAATTGTGAATGACTTACAAAGTATTAAATGACTCTTTTCTAAGGAGGACCCTATATAAGGCAGCCAATATGGTAGCAGTCCAATACAGCAGTCCATTCAGCAGTCCAATATGGTAGCCAGTAGTCATAAATGTCTATTAACAACTTGAAATGTGGCTAATGCACATTGAAACATGCTATAAATATAAGATACACTCTGCATTTCAAAGATTAGGTATAAAATAAGACAAGGTAAAATATTTCATTAATATCACTTATGCTGTTGTTGTTGTTAGGTGCCCTCAAGTCAGTTCTGACTCATAATGACCCTATGTACAACAGAATGAAACACTTCCTGGTCCTGCACCATCCTCACAATATTCGTTATGTTTGAGCCCTTTGTTGCAGCCACTACGTCAATCCATCTCATTGAGGGTCTTCATCTTTTCCGTTGACCCTCTACTTTACCAAGCATGATGTCCTTCTCCAGGGACTGGTCCCTCCTGATAACATGTCCAAAGTACATGAGCCGAAGTCTTGCCATCCTCGCTTCTTAGGAACATACTGGTTGTACTTCTTCCAAGACAGATTTTTTCATTCTTCTGGCAGTCTATGGTATATTCAATATTCTTCACCAA
>NW_004444078.1:825441-844561 GCF_000243295.1 Trichechus manatus latirostris
CCAAGATCCATCTGACATCAGCAATGATATCTCTCATTCCACGTCCTTTTCTGGATCCAGCTTTAATTTCTGGCAGTTCCCTGTCTATGTACTGCTGCAACCGCTTTTGAATGATCTTCAGCAAAATTTTACTTGTGTGTGATATTAATGATATTGTTCAATAATTTCCGCATTCTGTTGGATCACCTTTCTTTGGAATGTGAACAAATATGGATCTCTTCCAGTTGGTAGGCCAGGTAGCTATCTTCCAAATTTCTTGGCATAGATGAGTGAATGCTTCCAGCTTTACATCTGTTTGTTGAAACATCTTCATTGGTATTCCGTCAATTCCTGGAGCCATGTTTTTTGCCAATGCCTTCAGTGCTGCTTTGACTTCTTCCTTCAATACCATCAGCTCTTGATCATATGCTACCTCATGAATGTTTGAGTATGAACCAATTCTTTTTGGTACAGTGACTGTGTATTCCTTCCATTTCTTTTCATGTTTCCTGTGTCATTCAATATTTTGCCCATAGAATCCTTCAAAATTGCAACTGCAGGCTTGAATTATTTCTTTAGTTCTTTCAGCTAGAGAAATGCTAAGTATATCTTTCCCTTTTGGTTTTCTAACTCCAGGTCTTTACACTTTTCATTATAATACTTTAAATTTGGCTTCTTGAGCTGCCCTTTGAAATCTCCTGTTCAGCTCTTTTACTTCATCATTTCTTCCATTAGCTTGAGCTACTCTACATTCAAGGGCAAGTTTCAAAGTTTCTTCTGACATCCATTTTGGTCTTTTTTTCATCTCCTGTCTTTTTAATGACCTTTTGTATTCTTCACGTATGATGTCCTTAATGTCATTCCACAATTCATCTGGTCTTCGGTCGTTAGTGTTCGATGAGTCAAATCTATTTTCTAAATTGAGGTAGCATGTACTCAAGGTCATACTTTGGCTCTTTTGGACTTGTTTTAATTTTCTTCAGCTTCCACTTGAACTTGCATAAAAGCAATTGATGGTTTGTTCCACAATCAGCCCCTGGTTTGTTCTGACTGATGATGTTGAGCTTCTCCGTCATCTCTTTCCACAGATGTAGTCAATTTGATTCCTGTGTATTCTATCTGGCAAGGGCCACGTGTATAGTTGCCGTTTATGCTGTTGAAAAAAGGTATTTGCGATGAATAATTCATTGGTCTTGCAAAATTCTATCATGTGATCTCTGGCATCATTTCTATTATGAAGTCCATATTTTCCAACTACTCATCCAGACTTTCCAGAAGGAAAGAGAAAAGTCTAAAATTCTATCTTGTAGTTTTACGTTGTTTTGGAAGAGAAGGGATGAGAAAATGTACATGCTTAAATATCCCTAGAGACTATGTTAAAAGTAGAGAGACTATGTTAGTCTCTATACTCCCAAAGAAACTATGTTAAAACACCTTTTTGGGAGGCCAGGGAAAATGTGAGCAGCAATCAAAACAGACAGATACTTACACAAAAGCCACTCATGCCAAGCTGATAACACACAAGGGGCCATACAAATGTTTTTAAATGTAAAAATTGTAACTCTTGAAGAAAAGGAATGTTGAGCAGTCAGATGCAGAGTAAAAACAAATAGGTCCATGAAGAAATCAGTGGATCACCTCACAAGGGACTCCAAGCCAAAATTGCAAACCTCTTTAAATACAACAAAGGCAGATAGCTGGCTAGAAAATGTAAAGATGCACGCAGGGATGAAAAAGTGACAGTAGGAAGAATCAAGGAATTATTTGCTTCAGTCTTTACTGAAGAAGACTTTAGGAGGATCTCACTTCCATCTTGCTTTCAAGCTGACAGGTCAGAAGTATTAGAACAAATAGTGGATTTTACAGACCTAAGTGACAAACTAAATGTAAATAAATCACCAGGACCAGACGGCATCTACCCAAGACTTCTAAAGGAACTCAAGGGTGAAATATGGAGCTGTTGGCCAAAATGTGTAACCTGTTGTTATAAACTGCCACTATGTGAGAAGAATGGCAGATTGCCAGTGTGACTCACACTTATAAAATGACTCCAGAGGAGATTCTTGAAACAGAAGTCTCTCAGTCTGACTTTGAAATCTTGATAAAATGATGGCACCTATATAAACATGAAAGATGCAAAACCTATGGGAGTTATGGCTTATTTGAGGGGGCATATTGGCTAATAACCTATGAACCAGATACTAAGAAATTCTCAAAATTTTATTGAGCGTTTTTTTAGAGTACTTATCTGTTGGAAATCAGACCAAAATATGGGTGACATTATATGATATTTAGGATTTGTTTTAAAATATCTCAGAGGAAAAAGGTAGAAGAAAGGCTAAATCAAAGAAGAAAGAAAGCAGAGTGTTGATGAGTACACAACGTTTTCTTATCCTTTTCTTTCTCCTTTTGTTTGTTTGAAAATTCCCATAATAATGTTAAAAATTTACAAGGAAGAAATAAATAAGCACATGCCCAAAGGGAAACCAATGAGTGCTATATATTTAGACTTTCAAATACACATTGACCAAGTTCCACACTAGTATTTTACACACACACACAGTGAGTTTTTCAATTGCAATTTTTTGCACAAAGAGGCAATCAATCTAGAAACAAAGGGAAAGGAAAAGGATTAACGGGAATTTCTCCGAATGGTGAAGCGCTAAAAGGGGTATCCCTGATTAACCAGTTTTAAACTGAATCTTAAAAAATTACAATTAAAAACAAGCCAAACAGAGAAATCCATTTTGTAGGTGATATGAAACTCCTCTCAGTAGTGAAATATCCAAGCTTACCAGGGGAAAAAAAAAAAAAAAAAGCAAACCTTCCAAGGCTGCCTAAGTAGAAAAAAAAAAAAAAAGATGATCTTTAAAGTGTGCCAGTATCAAAAGATTAACTTTGGAAAACAGTAATTATAGAAATACATGTGTAAGATACAAGATCTTATCAATTACTAAAAATCTAGAAAATGTCTAAGAAGAAATATGAATTGTTCCTCCTCAAATCAGCTCATTTGGCTTCTGTGGCTAATGAGAAGCTCTTATGGTGCCCCCTGGAAAAGTGTTTTAGAAATAAAACATTTTCAAAATTACATATGTCTAAAGCAGCAATGGAGCCCTGGTGGCGCAGTGGTTAAGAGCTATGGCCACTAACCGAAAGGTTGCCATTTCGAATCCACCAGCTGCTCCTTGGAAACCCTGTGGGGCAGTACTAGTCTCTCCTATGTGGTTGCTATAAGTCGAAATCTCTATGAGTCGCTATGAGCTGGCAACGGATTTGGTTTGGTTTTGATAAGGCAGCAGTAAGAAGCCTTGGTGGTACAATGGTTATGTGCTTGACTGCTAACCAAAAGTTCAGCAGTTTGAACCTACCAGCCGCTCTGTGGGAGAAATAACCCAGCAATCTTCTCCCATAAAGATTTATAGCCTAAGAAACATTATGGGGCAATTCTACTCTGTTATATAACATCGCTATGAGTTAGAATCAACTCAACAGCACACAGCAAGGCAGCAAAGTTCTGGTCACCACATCTCAACTAAAATGAATGAAATTTAAAGAAATACATTTAGAATCATTAAGGGGATTGAGTAGACTCTATCAAAGTAGACTCAAAGAATTAAGATTTTTCAGCTTGAGTGATATAGTATGATCAGTGTTTATTGAATGATAAAACACACAAATAGATTTACTATAATTTCATCCACCAATTCCCAGAATTAACATCCACTCTTTGACATGTTGAAGCTTTAATTCCAGAGCAAATAAAATTTGTAAAATACTGTGCAGTGAGAGTAAATTTATAGGTGATGTTACCCTCAAGAAAGGATTGAAACAAAATGTAAAGGGATTGAAGAATAATTTAGATGAATTTATGTCCAAGTTACTGAGGATCACTGATGACTATTTAGAAAAGAAATCCACTTTTTCTTTAACTAGATACTAAAAAGGGCAAAAAAAGAAAAAAACTTACCACAGTATCGCTTGGTATCCCTCTCAAAGTTGAAATAGTAGGCTACATGGACCGCTATACCAGTTTTACTGGATTCAGTTTATCTTTGATTTATTGATCTCTTTTTTCTCTCTCATTATAATGAAACATTAACTATAATGATGCCAATCTTTCAATTATATAATTCAATATATTCAATATCATAAACCATAACTTTAATTGTGAAGGCATAGTAGACTACAACTTATGTACCAAAAAGTTTACATCAGAGTACCAAATATTTATATTATGATTTGTTATTACAGTATATTATTTGATAGTGAGTTCAATTCATCAGTGATTAGAAAAATATCATTAACAGTTTTCTTTAGTTTTCCCTTAAAAATTAATTTTATAACCATTCATTGACAAAATTATTTACTTACCCTAAAACGTAGATGATATTCCTATGAGATTCTTATTTCAATATCATTTCCTTCTAATACCAAGGAGTTGAGTGTGCAATGGCTAATTTATTTCATCAAAAAACTGACCAAAAAAAAAAAAAAACAGTTGCCACCAAGTTGATTCTGATTTATGGCAACCCCACGTGTGGCAAAGTAAAACTGTGCTCCATAGGGTTTTCAATGGCTGTGACATTCTAGCAGCAGATTGACAGGACTCGTTTCCAAGGTGTCCCTGGGTGGGTTCAAACTGCCAGTCTTTTGGTTAGTAGTTGAGCGTTTCACCATTTCTTCCACCCAGGGTCTCCCTACAAAGAATAGCGTAGTGTAAATTCTCTCTTCATTTTACACATGGGGAAGCTATTGTAAGATAAAAATCAGATGACAATAGAATCCTGTCCATCAAGATATTCTGCTTATTTTATCTTGTTCTAAAATTACCATAATAGTTTCAAACCTCTCACATTTTGTGCTAAAAATTCAATTAAGCACATTTCAAAAGTAAATATTTTCACGCTAAATATCTGAAAAACAGCATAAACTCAGTCTGGTTCAGTTCTGCTTGTCTATAGGCTTATTTTATCTTAGGTAGCTGGAACATTTATTCGCATTTTTATATAAGTTATGAAACCAAAAGTGAGGCTTAGGTGAAACTTTCCATTCTTCTCTTGCAGCAGATGATAATGAAGGTTTTATTTCTTGCCCCACAATAAGTGAGGGAAGTCTGAAAGTCTGGTACCTGGTGCAGCTACACACTTGGCCAACGGACCACAATGTCCCTGACTTGGCTTTTGGGTTCAATCTCTACACTATCTTGTAGATCTTAGTTTAATAGCACAAAATATTTATTGTGACCAATATTAAACCTTGTCTAGTAATAATCTTTGCCTCTTTGGTCTTCTAAGAAGAAAAGGATTCAGTTGAAACAGGTGACTAGCTAAAATGTTAATAGTGACTATTTCTGGTCAGTGGTTTTACTGGTAATTTTTATTTCCTTCCTCATATTCTTTATTTTAAATCTTCTTTAATAGATTGATGAATTGATTTATAATCAAGAAAAGTAATTAGGAGCATTTTAAAATACAAAACAAAAAAACTAGTTGCCGTCAAGTAGATTCCCACTCATAGCAACCCTATAGGATAGAGTAGAACTGCCCTATAGGGTTTCCAAAGAGCAGCCGGAGGATTCAAACTGCCAATCTTTTGGTTAGCAGCCAAGCTCTCAGCCAGTCTGCCACCAGGGCTCCTGTTTTTTTAAATAAAAAAACAAACCAAACTCGTTGCCGTTGTGCAATTCTGGCTCATAGCGATCCTATAGGACAGAGTAGAACTGCCCCATAGGGTTTCCAAGGATTCAAACTGGCAACCTCTTGGTTAGCAGCCAAACACTTAGCCACTGTGTCACCAGTGCTCCTATTTTTTTTTTTTTTTAAATAGACATCACAAATTTCCATTAATATAAGCTGGAAGAAATATTTAAAGTCAATAATAGCTCAATGGCAAAGAAGGTCTCGGCCTGGAGTTTTATATAATGACTTTCCATTTTCTCTAAAATAGAAAATGCATTTGATTTCCATCCGTGTGGAAGTTGTGAATCAAAGCCCTTTACAAGAAGAAACAGACTAAAAAGATTTATGGGGCTCCGTTTTAATTTTTGATAAAGATATAGCATCACTGCCTACCATCCCTTATGTGTGAGTGAAACCGACTTAGAGATGGACACAACTATCACAGCACACAGAGGATACCACTATTTCTTTGTACAAGTAACTTTTCTGTGTTCTGGATCATATGAAAGGGCTAGACATTTTGAAGTAAAATGCCACAGAATCTCAGAATTTCAAAACAGGACGAAGAATTCTCAGGGTCCACATACAAATATCTCTTTTTTTCCTCCTCTAGCCAAGGAGACTAAGTGGGAATTTCACTTTACCTCATTCACTTAAGGAATCTCAATCAGTTGTTCCCCAAATAGCAAGGTACAGACTCAGCAAAAGGACTCAAGAATTATATCTCACGCACCATTTATGGCTGAGTGAGCTTCCAGACTGCTGGTATATGCTGAGCACACAGCTATTTGTCAAGAAGCCATCAATCAAATTCAGTTGATAATAGAAATCCCTAAATAAATGAATTATAGAAATCAATGAGTCTGCTATTCTTTCAGAGTTTAAAGTCACTGAAAAATTTACCATGGATTTAGGAGGCAATTAAACAGTGGGGCATCAATATTCTCTTATTCATTTCACAGCCTTTTCAGACCTGACTGCTCTGCTTATCAAAGACCCAAAAAGTCTGCTAAAGACAAACTCTACTGGGGTCACCCCAAGAATAAAGGGAATGAAGGCAGTGGTCAAGTTGAGTTACCTATTCTGTGAGCTCCTAGTTACAAAGTAAAGTGAAATTCCTTGGGGCCCATCCAATCATACCTGCCAATATAGACCCAGCTTTTACTTTCCTATTATCTCAATTAGTGGGGCCACAGGGAAAGAAAAAGTGAAACCCCACAGGCAGTCAAAAGCTCTCACATTAGCTGTTAACTTTAACTTTTTTCCCTAACGTTACTAAGATTAACCATGACCTTTTTTGAGTCTCATCTTTTCTCTTTTTGTTCCATTCCAAAGCATTATTATCAATGCCTGAAAGTACCAGATAATACTCAGTAAAGGAGAAAAACAAAAGGCACACATAATTATAAATTAATTAATATGCACTGAAGTGAGTTGGCTCAACAAATTTGTTGGTATGAAGACTAGATTGGCAAATGATAGTCCAATGAATTGTACTTATCTAACAAAGAAGTTTAATTTATTTCATTGTTAGCAATACTGTTGTAACAGCACTACCATCATGATAGCAGCATGTAAGGGCTACCTACTGTGTGCCTGGTACTGTCTTAGGCATTGAGAACACATAGATGAACAAACCATGAGTCCTTCCCTGAAGAAACTCCAAGGCTGTGGAAAGAAAGACAGATAAACCAACCATTACAACAGAGTGTGAAAAGTATGATATTGTATAAAATACAAACAGCAGAAATGGGTTATTAACTCTCTTAGGATTGGAGGCCTAGGAAAGGCTTAAAGGAGGTAATGATCTGGGTATTGGTTGCTGAGATGTCTTTGAAGAATAAATAAAATTTAGGCAGCCAACAAGGAAAGGAGCGCAATCCATATAAAGGTTACAGCATGTGCAAAGGTATAGAGTGCGGATAGCATGGTATTTTGAGAACTGTAAATAATTTGGTATGGGACTAGGAATGTATAAGGGGACAGGGATGAGAGCCTCTGTTCTCTAAGTGTATATACCGTTCATCCATCCTCTGACTGGGGGCCATTTACAGCAATGAGTCTGTTTGGGTCTCCTTGGCTATACAGTTTTATTCTCCATTGAAGCTCTGATTATTACACCATATTCATCTGGTGCTGTCATTCCTTGGTCATTAGCAGCCACGTCATATGACTGAACTTCCAGTTGTATTCCATTATAACATTCTGCTCACAACTTGCAGACGCTTAAAAGGAAAACTGACACCATGGGAGCCAATGCATTTTTATGAAAGCACAATTACTAGCAGGCTTTATTGCTTAAAATACAAATTAAGTTCTTTCTTCCCTTCTTATCCTTATCCATCATCTTCCTCCACTTTCCAGTCAAAGATGCATTTCTTAGTGTGTCCTCCCTGCAAAAAAAATACAATTTTGTCTTTTTAAATGCCCTTTGATGATAGGGATTGTGTTACATTCATCACTGTAACGAGGTGGCTAGCAGAGGGGCTTGTCTACCTTAGGCACAAATAATTGATGAACAGAACAATCAGTCAAATCAGTTCATCTGATTGCCGCATTGAAGGCATATAGAGCCAGTCAATTGAAGCGAAGGAAAATATTGTACATTGTCTGTAATTTTAATGACCTAAGAGAATAAGGCATATGAGAAGTCATAAACATTTGTCTTTGCTTAAATCCTATCTGAAAGTAGAATGATGGTAAGGTAATATCTGTTATGATGTCTTGGCTACAAAAAATGGAAAGCTTATTGCCTAAGCAATCAGGAAAATATATTATCTCACATAACAAAAGTCCAAAGCTCTAGGACTGATTAATTCAGTGGCTCAACAATTACATCTTTTTTATCTGCTATCTTCAGGCTTTTATTCTCGTTTTCCTCCTTTGTGGTCATAATTCGGCCCAGCAGCTTCAAGCATCACATAATCACACTATATCCAAATGCTAGAATGGGAAATTAGGATACATCCCTTTCTCATATTTCTTAAAGAGGAAAAAAGGAATAAAACTATCCCAGAATCCTCTAAAATATTTTCCTCACATCTTTTTGGCAGAATTACATCACATATCCAGTCCTAGACTAATCCAAGTATAAAACCAAACCAAACCAAACCTGTTGCCATTCAGTCAATTCCAACTCATAAGAAACCCATAGGACAGAGTAGAACTGCCCCCATAGGGTTTCCAAAGAGCAGCTGGTGGATTTGAAGTGCCGACTTTTTGGTTAGCAGCCATAACTCTCAACCACTGCACCACCAGGACTCCATCCAGTATAAAGGGGACTGGAATTACTGTGATTAGCTCAGCCATACACTACTTAAGATCCATCTTGCTGGAGGACTGGAGAGGATCCCAGCTTCCTCCAGGAACATGAATAAAATTAAAATCAGGGTTCTGAAGCAAGGAATTTGGTTGGTGGGGAAATGCAAGTGTGTTTACTGTTAAATAAGCCACAACCAGTGTTGACCGCAATATCCAATTAACTATTTAACTTCATTTTATTGTACTCATTCAACTTCCAAAGGGTCAAGTTAACAACAGGACCACTGTATTTTCCACAAAAAAAAGGCACAACTCTCACTTTCAAGAAAGAAGAAACAAATGAATAATAGTTCAGCAAAATAAATAAGTAAATAAGTACGAGGAAGGAAAACTAAAATAAGGAGATAAAGATTTTTTAAGCACCATGATCTTTGGGTGAACAAATACTGTGTTCTACTCTTGTAGGCTTTCCAAAATAAATGTTAGAATTACAGTGCTGCATCGGATGCAGTAGGTCAAAGCTCCTCTATGTATTTTTTCTGTTGACAGCAAAGATTGGAAAGTGATCATATTTAATACAAGAGACAATAGACTTAAAAACAGCCAGAGACTCAGCTTCCAATTGCAGGCCTTATAATTACGTTTGCTATGTCTGCAATCCTTTACTCAGAAGTATGCAGGTTCTCACCAACTCTTTGAGGATAATGCTAATTAATTTGCTAATGTATTCAAAAGTTATTTTGGTGAGCAGAATACTTTAGCTCTAACTACAAGTTAATACAATTTTAAGAAACCTTTCTGGGATTCAGTGCCCATCACGTGTTTAGTGTTAATACCATGATGCAGTATTTAAAAGTTTATTATCATGAAGTATTTCAAGCCATACATTTTTAAATTAATCTAAAGTGAAATTGAAGTGCACACCCATTAAGCATACCTTTAAGAGTTGAATATTGGGTATAACAATCACCACTGGTTGCCTAGCAACTGTGGTATCAGCACTTACAGTAAGTTTATCCTAAACACTAATGTAAAATCAGTGATGAATATATATCCTCTTCAAGCCTCTCTGCTAAAAAGATGTGCTTTTTCTGTTATTAAGAAGACAATATTTTGCTATTCTGGGGAGTTGAATTTTAATGTCACGTTGGGGAAGGGGTGTCCCAATCATGAAGCTACCATCTACTCTCAACAAGCAGTCCTAAGAATGATGCCCAATTAGTAAAGCAATGAGGCCAGTCACTGGCCATCACAGTTAAAATGAAATTAATGTCAGATGAGTTATCTCCAGCCATCTTTTTTAAAAAAAGTCATGTGGAAAGTATTCTTTGTTTCCATACATCTAATTTCCAAAAAAGAATATAAGTTTAGATTGAGTGCCTTAGGGTACTCCCAAGGCCATCCTATTCTTTAAAATGCCTGAGGTAGGCCCCAAAGTCAGAAAGTGTCAGCTCTCATTCCATTTTCCACCACCGGAGTATACTACAACAAATAACCGTTCTAATTCAGTATACATTCCTATGTCTGTACATTGTCATGACTGGAGTCTCCGGTGCCACAATTGCCAAGGAGTTCTCGGAATCGCTGCAACTCTGCTCTGCCAACTGCGTTTGGCTGCCCAGCTACTTCTGGGCTCCCAAAGCTGGCAAGCTAATATGCTAATAGAATTCATTAGCCCGAGCTTTGACAGACAGTTAAAACAGGACTGACTGCACATCAGCACTCCAGTACTGCATGGCCATTATGCCATTTCAGGAGGCGCAGCTAATTCAGAGAAGATGATGACAGGGTTTGCAATCAAGGAACATTAGAGTGTCGGGCAGCGGAGAGGCTGAACATGCTAGACAGGCAATACTGCCAGCAACCTTCATTTGATTTCTGGCACCACTGGCAGGCTTGGCAAAAACGGAGGTAATGAGATAAACTGAAATACCAGGCACTGGGACTGGTCTTTGAAGTAATTATTCTCTGGAGTAACAAGGGACAAGATGAAAAAGCTTTCAGGGACAGGCAGTGGGCACCCGTGGGACCCAGTTTCCATTACAGCATGACACTCTGCTGAACAACTCTCTCTCCACTCGGGAGAGCAGGGTACTAAATAGGCTGTCAAAAGGGACGGGGTACTGGGAAAGGGTCTGTGGAAGGAATAAAGCGGAAAAGAGATAGAAGCAAGATAGGTTGTCAGAGCCCTGCAAGGAGGAGAGAATTAAGTACTTCAGAATCACATTTAGGAAGGATGATAATTTACGTGGCTGTCATCAATTAGTCTTTACACTCAACATACTAGAGGGAGAATGGAAAGGGGGACAAGGCAAAGGACTCAACAGGCCACAGAAACCCCAAGAGCAGCAAAATCCCTTAAGATGTCGGTAGAAAACAGATAAGTCTTTGGCATTTCCCCTTTGGGGCTTTTGGCTCCGTCAGGTTAAGCACCTGAGTGAAATGATTAAGAGAGCACTTTCTAGAAGTTCAAGCCTCTAAGCCTCTGCATATAATCAGGCCCACCTGGCAATTCTTTATCTAGGAACAGGCCCAAGGCTAAAGTTGAACCAAAAATGAATCATTTCTCATTCTGCTGTGAATACTACTTCTGAATCAAGTTGGAGGTCACTGGCTAAACAAACTGGGAATCATGCATCTTATATACCAGGAGAGTAACTTCCAGTGCACAAACCTGGAGATTTAGCTTTTTTTTTTTCTTTTTTTTAAACCTTTTAAGAGAAAATATCCCCTAGCTGAAAATAAACACCATACGAAGGCTAACAACAGAGAATATGTACAAATCATGTCAACTTTGCCCTGCTTGGTTTAAATGCTGGGAACCAGGATATAATATTTGACCTCTGTTATGGATTGAATCATGTTCCCCAAAAAGATATTGTGAAGTCCTAACCCCTATACCTGGGAATGTGACCTTGTTTAGAAACAGGATCTTTGAAGATGTTATTAGTTAACATGTGATCGCAGCAGAGTAAGATGGGTCCTAATCCTATCTAAGTGGTATCCTTATACAAGAGAAGAGACACAAAGACACAGACAGAGGAAAGACAGCCACAAGAAGATGCATCTACATGGCAAGGAACTCCTGGGCCTACCAGAAGCCCAGAAAGAAAATAAATTGTCTGGCCTTGGGATCTTTGGAGAGAACATGGCTCAGCCAACACCCTGAATTCAGACTCCTAGACTCCAGAACTGAGAGACAATAAATTTTTGTTCTTATGTTATTGTTGTTAGGTGCTGTCGAGTCAACTCTGACTCACAGCGACCCTTTGTACGACAGAATAAAACACTACCTGGTCCTGCGCCACCCTCACAATTGTTATGCTTGAGCCCACTGAGCAGCCACTGTGTCAATCCATCTCGTTGAGGGTCTCCCTCTTTTTCGCTGACCCTCTACTTTACCAAGCATGATTTCCTTCTTCAGGGACTGATCCCTCCTGATAACATGTCTGAAGTTTGTTCTTATAAGCCACCCAATTTTTAGTACTTTGCTATGGCATTTCTTTGGCAACCCTAGAAAACTAACACATCTTTTGCATTGATTCCTGCATTCTGTTTCCTACACTTGTCTAATTTAGAGGCCAGCAGTAAACCAGTTGCGATTGAGTCAACTCTGTGTGTCAGACTCAAATTGTGTTCCATAGGGTATTCAATGGCTGATTTTTTCAGAAGTAGATCACTAGCCCTTCTTCTGAGGCCCCTCTGTATAGATTAGAACTTCCAACCTTTCGGTTATCAGCAGAACACATTAACTGTTTGCACCACCCAGAGACTACTTAGGAGCCACAGTGTGAATTAAATAGTGTTTTATGGATAAAACTGGAATCATAACTATTGTATTACTTCTATGGAAAATATATTCTATATACTTAGACCAACCTACCAACTAGCTTAATTCATTCTTGACTCTGCTTACTATCCCCAAATTTGTATCCAGTCCGTTCCAAATCTGGTGACTCTACCTCCATAATATCTTCTATATGTGCTACCATTAGATAGGGTCCCGTTGGTATCCTAAGTTCTGCCCTCAATACTTTCCACTGGAGCCTTGGAATTATCTCCTAACTGGTCTTCTTGCGATCCAGTCCATACATTGCTACAGGATCACCTATTGAACACAGAATCTAATCATGTCACACCCCTGTTCAAAAATTTTCTATCATGTTTCCAAACCAAAAAAAAACACACCGGTTGCCGTTGTGTCAGTTCTGACTCATAACGACCCTATAAGACAGAGTAGAGCTGCCCCATAGAGTTTCCAAGGAGTGCCTGGTGGATTCAAACTGCCAACCTTTTGGTTAGCAGCTGTAGCACTTAACCACTGAGCCACCAGGGTTTCCATCATGTTTCCACTATGTAAAAAGTGCTTAGTCCAGCACAAAAGACTCTTTGTGACCTAGCGGGGGCATAGTGCTCCAATTTCCCCTCCTCCCACACTTATCCTAATGTTCCAGCCACTCAGTACTGCTTTCTCTTGAGCAAGAAATTATACACTTTTCAAAACATCCACCCTTGTTTAGAATGCACTAATATACCAACAATAAATTTCTTACTGTTAAATCCCTCCCATCTTCTAAACAGCTCAAATCCTATACTCTTCAGGTGGTATTTCCAATGTCTTCCCCAGCAAATTTACAGTATTCCTAGTTACTCAAATAGGGTCATTCAGTTAGAAACAACAATTTAAAACTGGGAGAAATTGGGAGAAGCATTATTTACTGATTGAAAGCAAGGGATAAATCAAATTCACTGTGGAAATATAAATACATAAATACAGGCAGTCCCCAGGTTAGGAAAGAGATCAGTTCCTAACTGTGTCTTTAAGTCATTAAGTCGAATGTGTTGGTAAGATGGAACAGGCGCATATAGTTCTTATTTAACCTTACTTTAGTGCAAGAAAAAGTTCAAAACCTTTCAATAATTTAAAAGCAGCACATGCAGCAAATGAAGGTGATTGTGATGAAGAATTTGTCGTGAGTAGGGGTTGGTTCAGTCGTTTCAAAGTGAGGACAAATTTACATAACATTAAAGGGCAAGTACCAGTTGTCTGTAAGTTCAACTTTCATAACCCAGGGACTGCCTGTATACTGTGTTGGGTACCGTCAAGTCAATTTCAATTCATAGTCATTCAATGTGACAGAGTAGAACTGCCCTATAAGGTTTTCTAGAGGCTGTAATCTTTATGGAAGCAGATCACCAGGTTTTCTTCCTGTGGAGCTGTTGAGTGTGTATGCATATATATATATATACATATATATACACACACACACACACATATATATACTCAATGCTAGGAGCCCTGGTGGCCCTGGTGGCAGACTGGTTAAGAGCTCAGCTGCTAACCAAAAGACTGATAGTTCAAATCCATCAGCTACTCCTTGGAAATCCTATGGGGCAGTTCTACTCTGTGTTATAGGGTAGCTATGAGTTGGAATAGACTCAGTGGCAATGGGTTTTTTTACTCAATGCTAACCCCCTCCTCAGATTTTCAATATGTATCCTGCAGAGAAAGGAGAGTCCCTCCTGTTGAGAATCATGACCATTATGAGCACTATCATTGATTTGAGTGTATCGTGTCACTGAGGTATTTTGGAAAAAAAAATGTTTTGAGAACTTCTGGTTCAGGTCATACTGATAAACACATTGCCTGCATTATGACATTATTATGAAAACAAAGAAGGTAACAAATATGAAAATGTTTTACAGAAAAAAAAAAAACCTCTAAATGTGACAGCTTTAGGTAACCTAAATATGTCTATCTATCCAGTGTGAAATATGTTGTTAATCCATCACTTTATCTTGGCCAGCATCGACTCACCTTTGCGGGTCTTTTTTCAAATCGTATTTATTCAACTCGAAATGAATTGAATAACGCAAGCCAGGTAAAATAGTAATAATAATAATTTTGTAGCTTTGCTTTCTATTTCTGTCATGTTAACTAGTTGTTCTCATGTCTCTATTTTACCTTGAGTTTCATAGATACAGCCTTGTGGTCTTTTTTGTTGGATAAGTTGGAACACACATTCACAGCAAACATAATTAGAATCATAGAATTTTAGAGCCCGAAGAGGCCATAGAGATTGTAACTGAGAGTAAAATTTATTTGGGAGATATAATTTTATTTTTCCCCTCTGTGGGTTAAACGACCGATACAATCTTCTCCAGATTGCTGTGTCCCTTCTTAAAACTAAAGTAACTATCCTCTAAAGAAGGGAATTCTTTTCTCTTTGCACATATGTTAAGTCATAGTTACTGGTACCTTTAGAATGTTTTGTTTGTCTGGCATCCCACATTTCTCGATGAACATTCTAATTACAATATGCCCCTTTTCCAAATGCTCTCAGGGTGAGTGAATAAACAAGCATGCAAAGAAACACCTCAGTGAACAACTTTGATGACACAAGGTGGATTATTTTAATGAAAGGGCATGAAATGTCCTTACATACTCCTTGACCAAACCTTCAGAAAAGCAATTTATCCTTTATGTGTACTTTTAATGCTAAATGCAGTTGGCGTTAGGATGGTGTAGTGGAAATCACAAGACAAAAGAGAATAAGAAGATGTGGATTCTAGTCCCAGCTCTTCCAGTGGGGTGAACATGAATTAAATCTCATAAACTAGGTGGAAGTAATTTAGAAATTGTAAAAAAGTATGCAAAGGTAAGGCATTTTTAACCATCCTGTATTGCACACATTTGTATTAAATTATTCTCTGCCCTGCTAGCTTGTAAGCCCCTGCATGTCAGTGACATTTTTTTTTTTAAAGGAGGAAGGTGGGTCAATTATCCTACACAGTGTCTTGCATTTAGAAGACACTTAATAGATGTGTGTTGAATAAAAGAATATATGAATAAAGAATGATAGAATGATTAAGTTATTGAGCAAATAAAACAATATGTTAAAAGAAAGGAGAAAGAATAAAATCATAAAAGGACCATAAACACCATAATGGGTTAGGGTTGTTGAATAGCATTCTAATATGACACACAAAGTGCTTTCTCTTTTTAGCAAATAAGGAGGCTATTAATCTAAGGTGTTTCTCTTCCTGTTTGCAGAGGAATAACATTTCAAAACACTGTCACCTTTCAGATTTTCTTTTCAGACAGGGGCAAACCAGAATGCACCCACACTAGGGTGGGAATTACAAGGGCTGTTCATCTGCAAGCTTCAGGACATAAACTGATCACCAGCTGGGGTCAGGGAGAAATTACAGAGGCTTCTAAAAGCTTCCACCAGAGCATGCTGCCGTGCACACGGCTGGAGTTTTAATACCAATACTAAAATGAAGCACAACTGTTATTTTTTTTTATTGAGTAGCAGCTCTTATGGTTTTCAAAAGAAGATGCAAACACAACAAAGAAATCTGCTCAAACAGCACCAGCAGCTCTCCTGAGCTGGCTCCCGAACAAAATGCAGGCAGTGGGTGATGGAAGTAAGGACACCTGTGACATTGTTGATCTAAAATCCAAAGCACTGTACCTATGTAAGGGACCATCATATTTCACTGAAGGACCAGGAAAATAGCACAACTTTCTCCCGAGAAAGTACACAGCACAGAAAGGCAAATATTTCATTTTTAAGGTCAACAGCTATATCACAGTCAGTTTTCTCACTGAAAAGCTACTTTGGAAGTAAAGACATGCCCTATTCAAACGTAAAGCTTTTCAATCCAGGCTAGTAATTTCATTAAGTTAAAATGGTTTCGAAAGATCATTTCACCTGAAAAAATAAGCAGGGTATGTAAGAGAGGTGAAATTCCTTTCAAGGACACGATGCCTTACAAACACACAGGAGCCAACTGCTGGTGGCAAAGCTGTTGGAGTTTATTTAAAGAAAAGAAAAGAAAAAAAAAAAAAAAGCAATTGTCAGACATTGGTTCCAATAACTGCATTCCCAGGAATCCTGGATGACATATTCAAAACAAGCCTTGATCTTTGACTGCTCTGCATGCTTCTTAGGCACAGACCTTCCTGCTGATGCAAATACAGGTGAATCTGCCTTAAAGCATCAGCAAAAGCCACTAAAGTCCTCAACTTCATCCAAGCTCTTCACTCCTACAGGGAACAGCTTGAGGCTTTGTGCCGTGCCCAGAGTCAAAAGTTCATTCCATCTTGGGGATGTTGGCAGCCATGGCCCCTGAAGCGAACAACGCCACAGTCTGCAAAGTCAATACGTTTGCCAGACCCTCACTGTTTTGCCTTCGATGTCAATGAGAATGCTGTGAAGGGAATGCAAGCCAGATGACTATACCTGTTTTCAAATGAATAGTGTCCTGAAATGATAGCTAGAATACAGGATTCATCAGAAAATACGGGCATTAGGTGGTGCTGAGCTACTGAAGGAAAAGATGAACGCATTTAACTCCAGGGCAGTTCTTCTGGAAATTGTTTAAGTTCATCTATGTAATAAATATGTGTTGAGTGCCTACTCTGTGTAGGAACACAATGATGGACAAAACTTGACCCTTGTCCTTCATGGGCTGAACTAAAGAATTCAATAAATAAACTCTTCTGCCAACTTTTTTCTAGGTCTCAAATCTCTGTAAGGGAAATGACAGAAAATGTTACTTTAATCAAATGTGGCTATATTCACTTCTGCCTTCACAGGAGTAGGGGAGGGATGGTGGCAGGGAGGTAAGTCACATAATCAGGGAGAAAGGACAGTGAGTGGGGCTTGGAGTAGTTGGTGTATTGTTTAGTGGGGTACATTAGTGAATACAAGCAGTTCACGACTTATGATGTGTTCTGTTCCCACTGTCTAAGTGAATTCTGACGTAAGTCAAACATCTTTTTTTTTTAGTCTTCATTATTATTGCCTTTTATTATCAGTATCTTTATAAATCTGATCTTTCTTTGTTTTTGAAGGTTGGAAACATTACATATAAATTTACAGATACATTTTAATACATACATACATAAAAAATACACAAATCTTAAAAACTTATTGCGACAATGAATAAGAGTTGGACAACATTGGCATTTTGTCAGTTGTGGTAGGTAATAACTCCACTTGTGGAAGATTCTGAATCATCTGGATTATCCCTGGGAATGAGAATGACGTTTTTAGTCAAAGTTAGTGACAGTTGTCTGTATGGTCCTTTGCTTTTTTTCTTCATATGTTTCATGGTAACGTCTCATTGCTTCCCGAATTTGCCTATCAACTTTAGCAAAGCAATCAGCATTTGGGTCTATGTTTTGAAGCAACTGAACCCCGATTTAGTCCAGAAAACTAAATCTATACAGAAGTGTTTTGAACAGTAAATCGTAAAACTGAGCATCTTCAAGTGAACATCTGAGAATGAGAACATCAGCAAATTACCACTGCAACATTGTATGTAATACATATTACTAACAACAAGATGTCCAAAAAAAATAAAATAAAATAAAATCGATGGTCATAAGTGCAGTTCATTGCAACTCGACTATATTGTAAGTCGGGGACTACCTATAACAGCTAAGAAAGGAAGCCCCAGGAGAGTTTATGGGTCTGGAATGGAGACAGCTGGATTGCGCAGCATAAATAAGTATGAGAAAAATATTATTTGCTTTTTCTTTTTTTTTTTGGAGTGGCTGAAAGGCAGCAAAGAGAGGGAGTAGAGAGAGGGCCAAAAAACATAGCAGGTATCCAGAACTTAAGTTGAGAGAAATGACTTATGGATGTTTAAAGAGCCCAATGTGCAATTTTGGATTATTTGACAAGGGAACACCTTGAAACTTCTCTTGCTGTTACTCATTTCTTCAGTAAAATGCTACCACACACAGATGTTTCATGGAGTGATATTTTGGGATTGTGAGAGGTAAAGAATAACAGAAGAAATGGTATCCTGTGTCTGGTTAGATTCCAGGGCAGAGATAAAGGAATAATCACAAGACATAAAATAAAGAACAGTCTCAGTAGGAAACCAGGCCCAAGGTGATTCGATGAAGCAAACTCCTTGGATATTTGCAGAACTCCTGGGGCAGGTATTGGATTTCCCTTAAGATATAGGATGGGGTTCTTAAGAGCAGCAGGTGACATCTGATTATACTTCTGAAGGGCAGGACCATGTCTTTGTCTTTTGTGTATCACATAATGCCTCAACAGGCACTAGTACAAACCTCCTAGGAAGAACTTATGAATGTTTGCTGAATAATTTATAATGGTGAGATGAAACCTCAGTACCTTATTGCCAAACAGGGAATCAGGGGCATCCCGGGGGCC
>NW_004444078.1:849938-886238 GCF_000243295.1 Trichechus manatus latirostris
TTATGGTTAGCATATACCTCCTCTTCCGTTTCATGGTCTCAAATATTTTTTTTCTGGTTTGTTAGCTTAAACTAATATGTCCCTTCTGGACACATCCTTTTGGAATATGTGATACAAATCAATTAATTAAAAGACCAGCTTAATCTTGTAGATAGTTTAAAGCAAGTCCATTTTTCCAAAAAGACCTATGTGTTTACCTAGTCATACCAAAACCAAAAGCTAATCTGTTGCCATCGAGTTGATTCTGACTCACTGCGACCCTATAGGACAGAGTATAGAACTGCCCCATGGGGTTTCCAAGGAACAGCTGGTGGATTTGAACTGCCTACCTTTTGGTTAGTAGCTGAGTTCTTAACCACTGCGCCACCAGGGCTCCTACTTAGTCATAGCACATGATAAAGCTAAATAAACCAAACAACCAGCTTTGCTCTAAAATCATGAGTCTACTGTAGAAAAAGTTATCCTAAAAAATTCTCATACTTTAGACTGAATTGTGTCCAAACCTGCTGAGTGGAATTTCAAAATCTTATTAAACCGCAAAGCAATGTTCAAAGAAAACTATATACATATATGTAATTCATCTTTGTTTAAAAAAAAAAAATTTGGACCCAGCATTTTACCAGATTTTTTGTTGCCCATGCAGCCTGGCTGTCTTCCAGAAGGTGGCAGTCTAATTTTTCTGAGGATAATTGAAGCTTTGCTTGCTCAGTGCCTTGTGTTCCTCCAAGTGATTTGTTTTACTCAGTTTATACCATTCACGTGCCTCATGTTCTCTTCCCAGAACCAGCCCATGATACCAAGAGGTAATATACATCTGGTACCTTTAAAAGTAGCATCTGCATTGCCTGCAATAATTAGCATTTTGCTTTCAGTGCATCCTGCTTTGCATTTATACTGCACCTTGAAGCAAATGACTGTTGAAGATCCTGAATTAGTTCATCTACACAACACTGGTGTCTTGCCAGATATCTCAGAATGATCTAAAGAAATTGTATTCAGATTTAACCTAGAAAATGGGTGAAAGTGAAATTAGGCAAGCAAAGCAATAAAGCAACAAACCTAAAAAAAGAACACCTGAAGATGAAAAACCTGGTTCTATGTCCATAAGCCAAGCTACTTGCCTAGGAATTCCTGAGAGCTAATGAAGGTGATAACACCACACACAGCTTGCTTCGCCTATATCCTGCACTCTGGTTTACTTTCAATAGCCTACATGTCTTCTCCATGATGGTCTTAGAGTGAAGCAAGCATTATTCGGAAGACAATAAAGGACAGCAATCCTATCGGCCTGTAAAGCTGCCTTTACGCTAATAGAGTGAAACAGCTATTTTTTAAATTGTTCAAGAATGCCACATTGCTTCCTTCATAAGCATGGTGGATTGTTTAAAGGCAATTTTGATAAATGATTCCTAGAGTTTATAAATATTCTACTTCGTCTTTGTAAAAGTCTGATTTTCCTCCCCCCTCCATACACCTATATACTGGGGAATGAAAAAGGGATACCTATAAGTTCTGTCCTGATCGGTATAGATGGAATTTAGTAATTTGCTTCATTTTAGCATGGGAGCCAAAGTTGTGGATTTGATCAGGCCCCAAAGTCCTTTTCAATCTCGTTTAGCCTTTCCAGGATGTAGGACTATGGCGTTGCACTTCAGAAGTTTCACCATGTATACACGATGATTCAAAATTTACAGTTTAAAATAAATAAGTTGTCCCAAGATCATCTTATCCCCATTAGGTTGAGATGCTACCCTTAACATGTACAAAATTTCCATTATTTTTTGGCATCTCTTTCTAAACTTCCTATTTATTCCTCTGGTCTGTCTGTTCACGCACTCGTAGCACAATGTATTGAGCCCTGAGGGTCTGTAAGAGGTTTAACTCCAGGTAGTACTAGTCCTCCTTCAATGTTCTTTTTCAGAATTTTACTAACTGTTCATATTTATTTTTTCAAGTGTTCTTTTGCATTAACTTGTTGTTGTTAGTTGCCATCAGGTCGATCCCAACTCATAGCGACCCCATGTGACAGAGTAGAACTTTCCCATAGGGTTTTCTTGGCTGTAATCATTATGAAAGCAGATTGCCAGGTCTTTCTCCTGAGGAACTGCTGAGTGGGTTCAAATCAGAGCTTCGAACTGTTTGTTCCAGTTCAAACCTCTGCTGACAATTTACCTTTCTAACAAGTTCCCAGGAGATGCTAATGCTGCTGGTTAGGGACCAATTCTGAGAACCACTAGTAGAGCAGTGGTTCTCAAAATTTATTATGCATAAGAATCATCAGGGGATCTTGTTGAAATGTAGGTTCTGATTCAGTGTATCTGGGGTGGAAATGCAAGTTCTCAGCAGCAGTTCAAACCAGAACAAACCAGTTCGAAGCTCTGGCTCAAACCAACAACATGTTGGTTGGCAGCCGAGTGCTTAACCGTTGTGCCACAGGGCTCCTTTTGCATTAACGTGTATAATTTAAAAAAACTATTAATCTTTTTATTGGGATATCAATTTATAAAGCAACTTAGGAAGAATTGATATCTTTATAAGCTACTCTGACCCAAAACATGATATATCTTTCAATTTGTTCAATAGTTTTTTTGGCCTCTTTCAGTGGTGTTTTAAACGTTTATTCATACAGATCATGCACGTATCTCATTAAGTGTATTCATAGTTATTTTATTTTTTATGCGGTTATTGAATATGGGATATTTTCTTCAATTAGATCTAACAACTCATTGTTATTTATATTAAAAGCCTATGACTTCTCTATATAAAATTTTTACCACACACATTTAATATCTTCTTGTTTTAGTATTTTCCTTTTTTAAAAAATGTCCCATGTATACAATTATATAATGTACTAATACAGTGATTTTTTTTAAACCTTTTATAAATTGTTGTACCTCTGCTGTCTTTCTTTAACCTAACTGTGTGGACTAGAACTTCCAGTACAAGGTTGAATAAAAGTGGTGAGAGTGGGAACTTACGTCTAATTCCTGTTTAAAGTTGGTGGCCATCCAGAAAAAAAAGAGAGAGAGAGAGAAAGAGACAGTCTATTGTATATTTGTAACTTACACCTGATAACATTACAACAGAACAAATTCCAAAGCAATCAAAGATTTACAAGTAAATATTAAATCATGTAAGAAAATGTGAGCAGAAATCCTTTATAACCTTGGTGTCAAGGAGTTCTTTCAAAACATAGTGAAACCTGTGCAAGCCAGAACTTGAAAGGACTACCTTGTTTTTCTGGGTCTCACAAGTTTTCCACCTTTGACAAGGTGCCTTCTTACCACTTTTCTATTGCTAGCTTTAGTGGAAAATATTTGAGTTTTCCTTCTCTGACAGGTTTCACCTTACACAGGCTCGGGCTATCTCAGGTTTTACTGTACTATTCAAAATCCAGTAGTCATAAAAGAAAAGATAGACAATTTTTATTTCATTAAAAAGACTTCTACATGACAAAAATAAAATAAAAGCAAAGTCAAAAGATAAAAAACAAACTTTTAAAAAATATATTTTCAACTCATATAACAGAGAAAATGAAATTAATGTACAATAATGCCCCTAAAAAATGATTTCAATAATTATAGATCCATAACCCAAAAGCAAATAGACAAAGGATATGAACAGACTTCAAAGAAAATTATATACAAATGGCTCATAGTCCTATGAAAAGGTACTCAACCTCACTCATAATAAGAGAAATAAAAATTAAAATGACGCTGATATCATGTCTCACCTATCAGCATAGCTAAAATCTAAAATCTTGATAATACACTAATCTAGCAAGTCTGCAGGCAAACAGACATTTTCAAACTTCATTGGTACAAATATAAATTCCTGCAACCTTATGGATATCCATTTGTCAATATCTATCAATATTGCAAATTCAATACCATTTGAGTTAGCTGTCCTGCTTCTGGGAATTTGTCCCACAGACATATTTGTCCATGTTTAAAATGAAGAACTTACAGTATGAGATTATTCATTACAGCATTGTTGGTAAGAACTACTAACAATTAGAGATATCCCTAATATTTATCTATAGGAAACTGGTTAAATGAATTATCCATACAATGGAATGTTATACAACAGGATAAAAGAATAAAGAATTGTTCGGTGTCAAAATTTCCAAAGTTTTTCAAGATACTGTTAAGTGAAAACGAAAAATCAAAATGCAAGCCATATGGCATACATTTTCCAATTTAAAAAAAGGGGCAGGGGGAATAAGTAAGAATTCATATTTGTATTTGCTTGTGTATGCATAAATAAATCGTAGAAAGATACACATGGCAATGGGGTAAGAAACTTGGTAAACTGGAAACGGGTAGAAGGAAGACATTTCACTATAGACTTTTTTATTATAATTTTTTTAAGTTTTTCAACCAATTAATAAATTAAAAAAAAATAAAATGTAGAGATTTTCAGAAGAGTGAGAGCTGAAAAGCAGGTCAAAACACCCCTTCCGGATCAGCTGAAAAATAAGCAACATGTGTCAAGGAATTTTTTTCCAGAGATACTGATCTCAATAGATTCCCCCTCCCCAATGTGATAAAATAATTTTCTGAAGTGAAGGGAAATTTTTCCAATAAGGAAGGAAAGAAGGAAGCAGGGAGGGAGGGAGGGAAGAAGAAAGGGAGATTAATGGTAGGGAAATGTTCTGGTGGGCATTAGGAAAAATAGGGACTCCTCGCCTCAGAGTCAGTTTCAGCACCTCACAAAAAGTACTCCTAGGCAGAAGCGCTGGGATAAGGAAATATATGAGGCCGCACAAAAGGGAATACAGAAGTCACCTTCTCGGACTAATGGACCACAACTACCACAGCCTCCACCAGACTGAGTCCAGCACAACTAAATGGTGCCCGGCCACCACCACCAACTGATCTGACAGGGATCACAACAGAGGGTCACAGACAGAGCTAAAGAAACAATGTAGAGCAAAATTCTAACTCACAAAAAAAAAAAAAAACAGACTTACTGCTCAGATAGAGACTGGAGAAACCCCAAGAGTATGGCTTCCAGACACCTTATAGCTCAGTAATGAAGTCACTCCTGATGTTCAACCTTCAGCCAAAGATTAGACAGGTTCATAAAATAAAATGAGAATGGGCGCACCAGCCCACAGGCAAGGACTAGAAGGCAGGAGGGGACAGGAAAGCTGGCAATGCAGAACCCAAGCGGAGAGTGTTGACATATTGTGGGGTTGGCAACCAATGTCACAAAACAATATGTGTATTAATTGTTTAATGAGAAACTTGTTTGCTCTGTAAACCTTCATCTAAAGTACAATAAAAAAAATTTTAAAAAAGAAGAATAATTCTGGTACATGTAGAAATTTTTGAAATGGTGTATCTTTGGCTATGTAAATTTTCATCAAAAAAAAAAAAAGGTCCTCCAAGGTCGAGAAGGGAAAGTGTTGACTTGTCATGGGGTTGTTAACCAATGTCATAAAACAGTATGTGTAATGACTGTTTAATGAGAAACTATTTGTTCTGTAAGCCTTCATCTAAAGTACAATAAAAAAAAAATTTTTTAAAAAGAAGAATTCTGCTTGTCACCAACCTATATATTCATCCTGTCTCAGTGAACATTTGCCCAGATTGGCAGACAGATAATAGGAAAATGATGTCATGTACTTAAAGGCATAGACTAGGTTAAATGGAAAATTAGATATGGAAACCTGGTTGCTGGCTTCAACAAATACATAAAGTTCTGTTTTCCTTCCGGGATTGTCCATGTCCCAATTTTCTTTCCATTCCTCTTTGTCTGCCTAATAACCAAACTATTAGTATGTATACACATCATCTTTTTTTATCATACATTCTTTTAAGAATTGAAAAGTACCAAGCTAAACAGTAAGCGGATCCAAAGAGATGTACCATCTTAATTTTGTTCAATAACAGATCAAAATAGGCCCACCTTCTATCAAAGATAAGTGTAAAAAAATAAACAGTGTAGGTCCTTCAAAAAGTTTTGCCAAGAAAATAAGGACAGCATGATCAAGATAGAAGAGCTTGTTTTCACAAATAATTGTCCCAAGAAACAAACATTTTAGAACCTTGCTTTTATAATATTTGAAATGAAAGATGAGATATAGGAAGAGATTTGTGAAAGGGTGTTGACTGCATTAAGGAAAAAAAGTGTCAAGAATGTAAGGTAATTAACAATATCGTGACAGAATTTAAAATGCTACTCAAAGCCATAAAGAACTAAATTGACCATGCAGAACACTAAATCTGGGATTTAGAGGGAGCCTTGACCCACTCTTTCAGAAAGAAAAGGTAAAAGAAATAGAGTCCAAAAGAAAGGGTAGAATTGAAGATCCAGCAACAGAAATCTGACATCTGCATAACTGATATTCCTTGACGAGAAAATAGAACAAAAAATAAAAGCCGTTTAAAAAAACAAGGCTTTACTCTTCCAGCATTCTCCTTTAGTTTACTGTTGCTAAAAAATTTACGCTGGCTCAAAAGTCCGGTTCATTGATCCTCCTGCTCAGATCGTGTGTTGTTTTCCTAAAGTGCCAAATATGAAAATAGCAACCCAGACTCTTGTGGTAAAAGAGAAAAAGCTTATTCATTAGATAAAAATAAGAAAAACACAGCAGTAAAATATATGGTACCAATTTAGATACTGACCAGTAATAATAACAGTGATAATACTAACCTAGATATACTGAATATTTCCTATGTGTCAGAAGCCATGCAACCAAAAAACCAAAAACCAAACCCACTGCCATGGAGTCAATTCGGACTCATGACAGCCCTATAGGACAGAGTAGAACTGCCCCATAGGGTTTCCAAGGAGCAGCTGGTGGTTTTGATCTGCCGACCTTTTGGCTAGCAGCCAAACGCTTAACCACTGCGCCACCAGGGCCCCAGAGACCATGCAAAATAGTACCTAATTTAATAATCACCACCAACCCTGTAAAGAAAGTAACATTATTATCACTATCTTACTGATTACTAAGTGAAAGCTTAGCAGAGTAAGTAATTGGCCAAAGGTCACACAGTTAGTAGAAGAGAGAGCAGGAACTCGAGCCTAGTTTATCGTTCTCAGGAGTCCACGGTCCTAATTACTACCACATTGCCATGTGACGATGATTCCCAAAGCCCAGGTTTTCCTGAACTGTGATGCTCATTCCCAAGACGGGCCTTTGTGGTCACTCCAGAGCCTGTACATCCAGGTGCAGCCAATGAAGCATCACTAGAAATGGGCTCTGCAGTGTGAAATAAATCAACCCTCCAGGTTCTTTGACAGGTTATCATTTCTATGATGTACAGCAATGTGTAGCCTATTATTGGTGACAGTCCAGAACAATATTCATCACCGAATAAAGCCTAGTATTTGTTATAAGTAAACCTTGGATAGCTCCAAATGAGCAATAGATAACAAAAGAAGGGGGAAGGGCACGAAATAGACAATAGACTATGAGAGTAAATGCAGCTTTATAACAGGCTAAGCAGATTCCAGCTGATCACATGCCCTCAAGCAGACGAACAGAGCCACATCTGCATCAGAGAGGTAGGTCATTAAATGCTCAGAGAAAGAAGTATCTCCGGAGTTGGCCTTCCTTTTGGTAGAATGTACCATAATCCGTTACCTTGGCTAGGAGACCCTGCTGCCTATTACGTAAACTGTCAAGTGAGCTCACTGAGTCAGTTCCTAAACTGAAAGGAAACTATGGGCTTATCCTCAAATTGATAGAAGAGAAAAACATGGCAATGGTATAATAGAGAAAAATAAATTCTCTTAAAAGAAAAAAATAAATTCTCATACATATAGGACATGCTAGTATGCTAGGCAAAATCTATTAAAAGTGACCGGCACCTTGATATATCCTAATGAAATTATTGAATTTCTAGGATGAGACAGAAATCCACCAGTCTCCAGACAGAAAAAAGATAACCTAGAATAAATAACAAAAAATCTGACTGGCCTCAGACTTCTCACTTGCAACATCAGATTTTAGAAGAAATGAAGCAATATCTACTCTAGACACAATATTCTTTTCTTGAGGCTCTATGTCCACATTACTATACTAAAGATTCTACAAAGTCCTGTCACGCATATGGAAAAGAACAGTAGCAAACATTGAGTTGTCTACATATATTAACTCACTGACTCCTCACAGCTACCACAGAAGGTGATATTATTATCATTATTTTATCCATTTTACAAAAAGCACACTAAAGCACAGAATATTTAGGAATCTGCCCGAGGTCACATACCTAGAAAAGGGCAGATGCTGGGATGTGAACCCAAACACTAAAGCCCCAGAATCTGTATTTTCAGCCACTATATTATACTGTCTTGAAAACTAACAAATCACCTGTCTTAGTTACTAGTGCTGCCATAACAGAAACAATGAGAAATTTATTCTCTAACAGTCTAGGGGGCTGTTGCTGTTACGCTCCATGAAGTCAGTTCAGACTCATAGTGACCCTGTGTACAACAGAATGAAACACTGCCTGGCCCTGTGCCATCCTCACAATCGTTATGCTTGAGCTCATTGTTGCAACCACTGTATCAATGCATCTCGTTGAGGGTCTTCCTCTTTTTCACTGACCGTCTACTTTACCAAGAATTATGTCCTTCTCCAGGGACTGATCCTTCCTAATAACATGTGCAAAGTATGTGAGACATCAAATGAAGGTTCTGAAAGCTTGACTCCATCCACATCATTAAGGTCGACTCTACTTTGAGGAGGCAGCTCTTCCCCAGTTGTATTTTGAGTGCCTTCCAACCTGAGGGGTTCATCTTCAGGCACTATATCAGACAATGTTCCACTGCTATTCATAAGGTTTTCACTGGCTAATTCTTTTCAGAAGTAGACCTCTGGATCCTTCTTCCCAGTTTCTTTTAGTCTGGAAGCTCAGCTGAAACTTGTCCACCATGGATGCTGTCCAGCATCACAGCAAGATGCAAACTCCCACAGTATGACAAACTGACAGATGTGTGGGGGATCTAGGAAGCTAAAAGTTTGAATTCAGGGAGCTAGCTCCAGGGGAACACTTTCTCTGTCAACTCTGGGGGAAGGTCCTTGTCATCAATCTTCCCCGGTCTAGGAGCTTCTCAGTGCAGGGACTCCAGGTTCAAAGGATGTGTATTCTCCTGGCTCTTGTTTCTTGGTGTTATGAGGCCCTCCTCCAACCCATCTCTCTGCTCGCTTCTCCCTTTTATATCTCAAAAGAGATTGACTAAAGATACAACCTAGTTTTGTAGCTTGAATCCTGTCTCATTAATATAACTTCCTCTAATCCTGCCTCACTAACATCATAGAGGTAGGATTTACAACACATAGAAAAATCACATCAGATGACAAAATGATGGACAATCACACAATACTGGGAATCATAGCCTAGCCAAACTGACACACATTTTTGAGGGACGCAATTCAATCTATAGTATCACCTAAAATAAAGATCATGTCCAAGTAGTGTACCAATGATAGTGCTACTATCAATCCATTTTGAATAGCTCTATTCATCCCTCAAGGAGCCCTGGTGGCACAGTGGTTAAGCTTCCAACTGCTAAAGGTGGGCGGTTCGAACCCACCAGCCACTCCACAGAAGAAAGATGTGGCAGTCTGCTTTCGTAAAAATTACAGCCTTGGAAACTCTATGGGCAGTTCTACTCTGTCCTATAGGGTCACTATGAATCAGAATGGACTCGAGGGCAACAGGTTTGTTTTTTTTTTTTTTGGTTTTGTCCCTATGGTAACACACCTCATCTTTGTATTCATTTGTTAATGTTGGCCTTCCCCACTGCTGTGGCCATAGGAGTGCACCTCTTAAAATACCCTTCAGGAAAGACCTGTGCAGTTAGCTGGCAGCCTCCAGCTGCCACACCTATGCAGAGTTCACATCAAGGTCATACTCTCCCTGGGCTGTCTTAGCCAATGACAAGCAGGAATTTCTCTAATGAGCAGTCTTTGCTCTGGGGCTCCCCGTAAGTCTAGTTGAACTTTCTCAGAGCTGCACCATAGTCTGAGGTTCCTCCTACCCAATCCTCCTTCCTTCCTCCCTTCCTGCAACATTGTCAGGGACCTGCATGGTACTCTGAGGTTCTCCCTGCCTACTCCTGCTCCCTCTGCCCTTCATCCTTCACAGGCATTTCTCATAATAATCCCTTATACTTCTAATTCCATCTTGGCATCTACTTTCTTGGAGAATCCAAGGTAGTGCTCCCATAAGCTGTAACCTCCTAAAGGGGAATGAACGTATATGTCTTGTTCACTGGGGCTATAGCCCTACAACCTGATACACTCCCTGCTACATAGCTAGTGCTCAATACATTATTAATGAATTGTTGAATAAGTGATTGAAAGAACAAGTTAAATACCACACAATAAGTATTCAGCAATAATATTGATCATGAATAGATTTGCAACAAGCAGTAAAGAACATGCCTGGAGGTAAGGACTCCTTCTGAGTCATCTTGCAGCTTACAGCTTGCTCACACACAAAAAAGAATTTTAAACAAATTATTACACTGAATAAAGTCCAAACATTCTTGGATTTGACATAGACCAGAACTTCCTTGGTTTCCAAGAAAAGCAAATAACTTTTAAGTTGGCATTATAAATTTTTCAGATTTTTCCCTACTCACTGAAGTGTGTGTGTACTCAGCAGATAGTGAACAAAGAATCCAGACTATATAAGGTTAGAAGACAAGATTATTAATAGGATTATTCTTATAGTCAGGAAACTGAACAATATAGAATCCAATTTAACTGCCCCTTTCCCTGTTGGCACCTTATATGTGTCTCACTCTTTTCTCCAGTTTTCAGAGAGGAAAATATTTAAAATATCTGAATCAAAGCTGAGATTACTAAAATCAAGTACACAGTGCTACAGGGTGTTAGTAATTTTCTTTCATCTTACTCCACAAAACCAATAGCAAGATAAGAAGATAAGATGTAGAGAGAAATAAGGGACATCACGTTAAGTGTCAATCTCTTTCAAAAAGTCTCCTTTGCCACTAGGGTTAACTTTTTCCTAAGAGAAAAATCTAAGCTAGGCAAACATTTGGGCTTTTGTGTGAAATTTCTGGAGAAATCTAAGCCAACTTCAATGCATTCATTCAGCTTCAACGTCTTTTTTTTTTTTTTTTTCAGGAATTAATTATATAAAATAAGTTAAGCAAAAACACAATTACTCCCCTGGGCCCATATGTCCTATAAATTGGTAGTTAAATACAAAGGCTTAATGAGATTTGGGTTTTATTTTTTTTGGCAAAACTACTTCAGAGGTGGTCGTGTGAACTTCCAGTGGGAGACACATAATGTCTGGTCATCCTCCATTTTGTGACACCAGGAGGCTCAGATGGTCATTGCCCGACTCCAACAAGTCAGTAGAAGTTGTAAACTGCTGATATTGTACTGTCATTTTTTTTCTTCATTTATTAGCTGTAATACTTTTATAAAGAGAAACCATCTTTATAAACAATTTTTTTACCTTAAGTCTAGGGAAAAAAAAAAAAAAAAAACCAGACCCGTTGCCACCGAGTTGACTCCAACACATAGCAACTCTAACGGACAGAGTAGAACTGCCCCATAGGGTTTCCAAGGAGTGCCTGGTGGATTCAAACTTCTGACCTTTTGGTTAGTAGCCATAGCCATTAACCACTATGCCACCAGACTTTCCAAAAGGCAGACTAAAAGCTTGATTCTATAAATTTGCTTACCAGTTTCAAAGTAATGAATTGGACTCATAGAATCCTACAAAGGTGACTGATAAGTTTTTCTTCTTCTTCTTTTAATTTTAGTGCCATTATGAGCTTATTTATTTAAATATATCTGATATGTTTCAATCCATTTCAACTCTTATCTTTATTAATGCACAAATTAGTCCATCTTTGGCTAGTAGCATCCTGCTCAAGTTGGCTTCTGAGCCCTTTGAAACAATTCCAGTAGTCCTTGATAGCAGCTTTGCTTTCATATATGATAAGATTTCCATGCTCATCTTTGTACATTTCCTACCCCAGACCAGAAATCAGCCTCTTCTCCAAGAAGTTCTGATTTAAATTTAGTGGCAAATGGGTTTTAAGGACCACAATCTGTGAGCTAGTGGTGCTCATTTGCTGCTGGGTTGGCGATTGTTTTAGGCCTTTTCAGGGGACAGAAGTAGAAAATATGGATTTTGGAAAAAGGGTAAAATATATGTCCATACTAATACTTGCAATTCAATTTCAGGGCTAAGGGGCTTTTACTGTTTTTATATGTTTTGCATTGTAAATTGGCACTACAGGCATGCAATCAATAAAGCCCTGACTATGATAAAACAGGATAATTCTTTTTTTTTTGAGAAAAAGAGAGGAAATCTATTGATTAAAAGTTATCAACAAATTGTTATACTATTTGGATCCAGATTCAAACAAACTGTTAAAAAAAAATGTATAGTATATCTTAGTTTGGGCTTGAGTGGTTTATTTGAGATGTGATTCCAGGAAACAGAATTGTGGAAACAGGGAAAGTGATATTGGGAAGGAGGAAAATTCCACATAAAGATGCTTCGGGGAGGTTTCCACTGTAGGCAAAGGGGGATTGATTTTGCCTGGGCCTCTGAGAAGCACACAGTATGCTGCCAAGAACTGTCATCTGAAGAACAGGAGGCTGGAACCCTGATCCACTGGCTCCTGTCCCCCATTAGTTCACAGTCACTGCTGGGATATTAGTATCCCTACTTTTGGAATGTGGATGCATTTTGCTTGGCCAGTGTGCCTCCCCTGGTGCAGAAAGACATGCAGTGCTTGCTTGGAATGAGATAGTGCTGGTGCCAGGAAGCCTGAGCTCACACAGAACAGTGAGAACTATAAGAACTGTGAGGAACTGTGAGGCTGAATTCCAAAGGGGGTGAAAGGATGTGACTTGGAAAACCTTAGGCCTCTCTTATGTAAGACTAGGCAGGAAATTCGAATACTGATTGGATTGATGATACAGGGAAATAACTGTTAACTTTTTTTTTAGATGCGATCATGTTTAAAAGAAAGAAAAAAATGCTGTTTTAAGATACATTTTGAAATATTTACAGAGTATTTGATATGATGTCTGGAACTTCCTCCAAAATAACCTGAGAAGGTAAAAGTAGGTGAAGTACACAGAAACAAAATTGACCCTGAGTTGATAATTGCTGAAGCAAGGTGAGAAGTACAGAGGTTCATTAACTATTCTTTCCACTTTTCTACACATTTAAAATTTTCTATAGTAAAATATTAAAACAAATAATATTTCACAACATTTGTAAAGTCAACCTCCTTAACTCATAGAGGAGAAAAGATGTGTCTGTCTGTGTGACTTGTTTTTGTTAGTTACTAATGACAAGGGCCCTGGTGGTTCAGTGGTCAAGAACTCAGCTGCTAACCAAAAGGTTGGAAGTTTCAATCCACCAGCCACTTCTTGGAACACCTATGAGGCAGTTCTACTCTGTCCTATAGGGTCGCTATGAATCTGAATCAACTTAATGGCAACGGGGCAAAGGAGTAATGACAGTATTTTTCATTCTCAAAATCTGAGGGGTTTCTTAGGTGTGGTTCTTGTGTTCTAAAAAGGGCATTTTCCACCTACAAAGTTTGAAAGTGTTTGCAATCAAAGTTTCATAGTAAGAGAGACTTTTAAAATTAATGGAAATTGCTTGTGCAATGAAATTATTTAGTATTGTTTTGGATTGAATTATGTCCCCCCAAAATTTATGTTGAAGTCCTAGCTCCTAGTACCTGTAAAAATACTTTGTTTGGAAATAGGGTCTTTGAAGATATTATCAGTTAACATAAGATCATATAAGATAGGTCCTAATCCAATTTCAGTGGTGTCCTATAGAAGAGAAGAGACAGAGAAAAGATCATGTAAAGACTCATCTAGATGTCAAGGAGCATCTAGAGTTACCAGAAGCTGAGAAAGACAAGAAAGAACCTTCCGCTAAAGTGGATAGAGAAACCATGACCCTGCTGAACCTTGAATTTGGACTCCTAGCCTCCAGAACTGTGAAGCAATAAATTTCTGTTTGTATAAGCCACCAATCTGAGATATTTTCTTACAGCAGCCCTAGGAAACCAACACATCAGTATCTGTTTACTTGTTTCCTGCTACCAGAAAATACTGTAAGATTTTAACTTGACTTTTATAATACTATATCATTCACTATTGTTTGACATAAAACGACATCCAAATAAGAAATCCAACAAACAAGTGTTTGCGTCTACTATGGCCACAGGTTCCAAAAAACTAAGGGTTATGAGATGGGAAACCTGGACCTGTAACCATCACATGTGCTGTTTCTTGAGCAAACTCATAAGCATGAACTAAAAGTCAAATGGATACTTTGCACTACCTTTTATAGAGAACTTACTATACCATATTATGGCATTTTACCTGCTTCTATATTGGTTATAGTTCTTTGGTTGCAAAGAAGCAGGAACTAATTGTCCCTTACTTAAACCAGAAAGGAAATTATTGGAAGGATATGACATAGCTTATTCATTCACAGCAACTGGAAGGAATACATGATATCTCAGGACACCATCACTAAGGAGAATGGCCTCAAACTATTTCTAGTCTGACCAGACTAGTTTGAGTCAGGGGCTGCTCCCTTGGTCTTTATTGAAAGTCCTAGCATAACTGTATCCATGGGGAAAGGTATTTCCCCAAAGCAAAAATCGGGCTAATACCGTAACTGTGAAGAACACAGACTCTGTAGCCAGATTCTCCAGGTTCAAATTCTGGCTCAACCTCCTCCTAGGTATGTAACTTTGGGCAAGTTACTCAATCTCTCTGGGCCAGGGCCGCCATCCATATAATGGAGGTAATAATAGTACCTACCTTACAGGGTTGTTTAAAGGGTGGTGGTAGTGGTAGTTGTTGTTTGCCCTAAAATCAATTCCAACTCATAGTGACCACAAGTGACAGAATAGGACTGCCCGATAGGATTTCCTTAGCGTAATCTTTACAGAAGCAAATGGCCAGGTCTTCCTCCCATTGAACTACTGGGTTGGTTCAAACTGCCAACCTTTCGGTTAGCAGCTGAGCGCTTAACTGTTACACCACCACAGCTCCTTGTTAAAAGGATTAGATGAGTGCATATATGTAAAGTACCTAGAAATAGTAAGCGTTTGTCTTTGGCTGGGTTCTCTAGAGGAGCAAAGCTAGTGATGCATATATATAAACCAAACACATTGTCATCAAGTCAGTTCCGACGCGTAGCGACCCTATAGGACAGAGTAGAACTGCCCCATAGGGTTTCCAAGGAGTAGCTGGTGAATTCGAACTGCTAACCTTTTGGTTAGCTGCTGAGTTCTTAACCACTGCAACGCAAGGGCTCAATCAATCTATAGAGACTTATTTCAAGCAAATGGCTCACACAGTTGTGGAAACTGGCAAGTCCCAAACCTGTGGGTCAGGCATCAGGCTGGAGGCATCTCCTGACTCATATGGTTCCACGGGCTGACGAACCCAAAATCTGAAGGTCAGGTGATAGGCTGCTGGCTCAAGTCCCAAGAACCAGAGGTCAGAGGATTTCAAGACAGATGCAGGATCAAAAGAGAGCAAACTTTGCCAGAACATCCATATATATTGGATGCAGGTCACACTTCCAAGGAAACTTCCCTTCCAGCTGATTGCTGCTCACATCAGATAACAAAACGAAAGATGATTACATAACATCTGCAAAACCACTGAAAATCATGACCTAGCCAAGTTAACACGTAACCTTAACCATCACAGTCTACCCTTTGTCAAATTGGCACCCATACACATCTCCTTAAACCATATATAATCTCTAAATAAAGACAATTATAAAGTCATACTTGCACCTAATATGATACAACTAACATGCATAGAACCAAAAACACACTAGCTCCTTTTACATCTTATATTTTATAATAAGTAATGGAATAAAAGAGGAGAGAAAACAAAGATATTTTTAATGCACCCACACATACGTACACACACACACACACACACACACAGCAAAACAAGAAAGACTCGTAACAATTACAGTCCTCGTTTCTGCAGTGGGTCACATTGTCATAGCTTGTATTTAGAACTACCTTATTCCACCACCCATTCCGTATTCCCTATGCCCTCAGCAAACATATCAGCTGGTCATGGTTCTTTGCCTGGTGGGTGACCCAAACTTCATTCCTGAAGGCTCTGAGCCATTAGAAGTCATGTCATATTTGGGTTGCTGTCGTTTTCCGTTGACTTTAATCACAGGGGCATGGTAGTACTAAAAGACATCCTAAAGTATCTCTTGTATTTCAGACATACTCTTATGTAATATCAATCTGATTTCCCCTTGGTAATCAACATCAATCATACCAGCCAATACAGTAACTCCCTTCTTTGCCTGTTGAGCCAGAGGCATAAGGAGCCCAAAGTGGCTGGTTGCAGTCTTAACTTCCAGTTCAATGGAATCAGTGTTGTATCTCCTGGTGGGAGCATTTCTCCCTTTGGAACTAAGATCTCTAGACCCACAGATCATAGGTTCGTGGGGACAGGAAGCAAAAACTTTGCAAGTGGGTCACTAGGGATAATAGTGAGTGGTGCCACTCACATTTCCACCCCTTGATTTCCAGACCCATGAATCCCAGCTATGGGAGAAATAGTACCATATAATGGAAGTTGGTTTAGAGGATACACAGCCTCCTGGAGAACATTGCCCCAACCGTACAAGGTATTGTCACCTACCTGACATCATAATTGTGTCTTTAGAAGGCTATTCCATCATTCTATCAAGCCACAGCTTCAGGATGATGGGGAACATGGCAAAACCAGTGAATTCCATGATCATGGGCCCATTGCATCATTTCATGTGAAGTGAGTTCCTTGATGTCTTAGGCTAGGTAGTCTAGAGAAGCAAAACCAGTAAAGCATATACATATCTATTTAAAGAGATTTATATCAAGGAAATGGCTTCTGTTGTTGTAGAGGTTGGGAATGTCCCAAATCCATAGGTCAGGCTGGACGCTTCTCCTGATTCATGTAGCCTAAGGGGCTGGCAAACCCAAGATCAGCAGGTCAACCAGCAAGGCTCTTGCTCACAGCCTGCAAAGACCAACAAATCCCAAGATTGACAGGCAAGACCACAGATAAGCTGCTAGCTCAAGTCCCAAGAACCGGAGGTCAGATGAACAGGAGCCAGCTGCAGGACCCAGAGGGAGCAAAAGCCCACCAGCCTTGCCAGAGAATCCACTTATATTTGATGCAGGCCACACCCCCAAGGAAACTCCCTTTCAACTGATTGGCTACTCACAACAGATCTCATCATGGAGGTGATCACATTACCTCAAATCTCATCCTGGAAGTGATCAAATCATCATATGACTGCCAAACTATATCATAACTGCCAAGCCACTGAGAATCATAGCCCAGCCAAGCTGACACACAAACTTAATGATCACACTTGGTCTGAGGCAATACTGTGTGGAATACCATGATGTTGGTAACGCAATCTGTAAGTTCACAGATGGTAGTTTTGCCAGAAATACTGCATGCAGGGAAGGCAAATCCGTATCTAGAGTAAGTGTCTGTCCCAGTAAGAACAAAACACTGCTCTTTCCAAGATGAAAGTGGTTCAATATAATCAGCCTACTACCAGGTTACTGGCTGATTGCCCATAGGAATGGTTCCATATTGGAGACTCAGTGTTGGCTTTTGCTGCTGGCAGATGGAGCCACTCAGCATGGCTCTAGCCAGTTGGCCTTAGTGAGTGGATGTCTATGTTGTTGAGTCTACACATAACCTCCATTTCTGCAACCATGGCCATTTTGTTCATGAGCCCATTGGGCAATGACAGGAGTGGCTGGGAAAAGAGGCTGACTGGTATCCACAGCAAATGTCATTCTATCCACTTGATTATTAAAATCCTCCTCTGCCAAGTCACCCTTTGGTGAGCATTCACATGAGACACAAATATCTTCATTTCTTTGGCCCATTTAGAGTTTAGAGAAGTCTATCCACATGCCTCTTCCTCATAACTCCTTGTCACCAATTTTCCAATCATGTTCCTTCCAAGTCCCTGACCATGCAGCCAAACCATTGGGCACAGCCCATAAATCAGTGTACAATCAAGCAAAGTGAATAACCAGGTGCACTGCTTGAAGTTCTGCCCACTGGGAAGATTTCCTTTCACCACTGTCCTTCAGGCAGTTCCCAGAAAGGAGCTGCAGTGTTGCTACTGTCCACTTTCAAGTGGTGCCTGCATATCATGTAGAACCATCTGTAAACCAGTCATGAGTTTTCTCTTCCTCAGTCAACTGATCATAAGGAACTCCCCATAAGGCGATAGGTGCAGATTGGGAGAAGAAAGTTAATGTGACACGAGTGGGGACCATCGACATTTGAGCCACGTCTTCATGCAACTTACTTGTGCCTTCAGGTCCTGCTCAGGCCCAATCTTGTATATACCACTTCCATTTAATGATGGAGTGCTGCTGTGCACATCCAACTTCGTGACTCTGTGGTCAGACGACACCCAGTTTATGATGGACAGTTCGGGTAGCATGGTGACTTGGTGGCCCATAGTTAAGTGTCCAGTCTCTACTAAGGCCCAGTAACAAGCCAAAAGCTATTTCTCAAAAGGAGAGTAGTTATCTGCAGAGGACGGCAGGGCTTTGCTCCAAAATACTAAGGGTCTCTGCTGTGATTCACCAATAGGGGCCTGACAAAGATTCCAAACAGCATCTCTACCTGCCACTGACACTTCAGCACCATTGGATCAGCTGGATCATATGGTACAAGTGGCAGAGTGGCTTGCACAGTAGCCTGAACCTGTTGCAGAGCCTTCTCTTATTCTGGGTCCCACTCAAAACTAGTAGATTTTCAAGTCACTTGATAAATAGATTGGAGTAGCACACCCAAATGAGGGATATGTTGTCTCCAAAATCCAAAGAGGCTCACCAGGCATTGTAACTCAGCCCAATCTTATGATAAAACTCTGGGTTTGGTTTACAGCAATCTCTGTTACAAGAAATAAGGCTTTCTTTCAGGATACAAGTGGCAAGTTTCAAGTCTTTTATGCAGTTCTTGAGCTGAGACTCTGAAGCCTTGAATTCATCCCTTTCTTTCACCACTTTGTCTAGTGAAAGTAGGACCAATCAACCCGCTTCCTTATACTTCTCAGTCTGATAAAATTGTAGAAAAGTATCAAATAGGCTATCACCCAGAGCCTGTCTCTCACAAATATTTAATCCATTTGTGGTGATATTTTACATATTTCTATGGATTAGCAGTACCCTCTTTACTACTGGAGGCAGAGTTATCGGTGCTTTTAAGATTAGCCAGACTTGAGAACCAACTCAAAGACTCATCCTTATAATTTTGTTCCTCTAAACCACTCTCAGTACCAAATGTCTTAGGCTGGGATCTCTAGAGGAGCAAAATCAGTGAAGAGTATATTTAAATATACAGAGATAGATTTATTTCAAGGAAATGGCTCGTGCAGTTGTAGAGGCTGGAAAGTCCCAAATTCTTGGGTCAGGCATCAGGCTGGAGGCTTCTCCTGACTCATATGGTTGCAGGGGCTGACAAACCCAACATCTGCAAGTCAGGCAGCAGGCTGCTGGCTCATGTCCCAAGAACCAGAGGTCAGAGGATTTTGAGACAGATGCTGGATCAAAAGAGAGTGAGCTTTGCCAAAATATCCATATACATTCAGTCCCCCAGTTTATGAGCCAGATCTGTTCCCAACTGTGTCTTTAAGTCTTTAAGTTGAATTTGTAGGTAAGTCAGAACAGTTGCATACAGTTCTTACTTAGTCTTATTTTAGAGCAAGAAAAAAGAAGCCCTGGTGGTGCAGTGGTTAAAGTGATTGACTGCTACCCCCTGAAAGGTCGGCACATTTGAAACCACCAGCAGATCCATGGGAGAAAGATACGGCAGTCTGCTTGTAGAAATTTTCAGCCTTGGAAACTCTATGGGGTCGCTATGAGTCGGAATCGGCTAGATGGCAGTGAATTTGTTTTTTAGTGCAAGAAAAGCCTTGAAGCCTTTTCAATGATTTAAAAGCTGCATGTGCAGCGAGTAAAGGTGATTGTGATGAAGACTTTGTGGTGAGTAAGGGTTGGTTCATCATTTCAAAGTGAGGGCAAATTTACATAATATTAAAGGGCAAATATGAGTTGTCCATAAGGTGGACGTTTGTAACCCAGGGACTGCTGTATATTGGAGGCAGGCTACACCCCCAAGGAAACTCCACTTCCAACTGATTGGCTGCTCACATCAGATCACAAAATGGAGGATGATTACATCATATCTGCCAAACTACTGAGAATCACGGCCTAGCCAAGTTGACACACAATCTTAACCATCACAGTGTTCTTTAAGTGCTAGTTATTATTATGCCAAAAGACAGAGATTGGAGAATGCAGGCAAAATTAATAAATACCTTCTACTATCTCCCTCACTAGACTGCAAGTGGCTCATATATCTCAGTATCCCTAGTACATAGTCCAGTGCCTGGCACACAGTAGGCATTTGAATAAATGGTTGTTGAACGTGCATTAAACAGTTGCTGCCAAGTCAATTCTGACTCATGACAACCCCATGTGTGTCAGAGTAGAACTGTGCTTCATGGGGTTTTCAATGGCTGATTTTTTGAAAATAGATCACTAGGCTTTTCTTCAGAGGCAACTCTGGGTGGACTAGGCCCCCAACCTTTTGGTGAGCAGCTGAGTGCATTTATGGTTTGCACACCCTGGGACTCCTTGAATGTGCTGTGCATCAGAAAAAAAAAAACCATTGCTGTTGAGTCAATTCCGACTCATAGCAACCCTATAGGACAGAGTAGAACTGCCCTGCAGGGTTTCCAAGGAGCAGCTGTTGGATTCAAATTGCCTGCGTTTTAGTTAGCAGCCAAGCTCTTAACCACTGTGCCACCAGGGCTCCTGAATGTGCATAGTAGATGTTGATAACTGGACTATAGTGGAGATAACCAAAAACATGGCCCTTGGATGTAAAATGTATGCTGAGCAAATAATCTGAGAAGCTGGACTATATGAAGAAGAAAGGGGCATAAGGATTGGAGGAAGATTCATTAACAACCTATGTTACACAGATGACACAGCCTTGCTTGCTGAAACTGAAGAGGACTTGAAGCACTTATTGATGAAGGTCAAAGACCACAGCCTCCAGTATGGATTACACCTCAACATAAAGACAACAAAAATCTTCACAACTGGACCAATAAGCAACATCATGATAAATGGAGAAAAGATTGAGGTTGTCAAGGTTTTCATTTTACTTGGATCCACAATCAACAACCATGGAAGCAGCAGTCAAGAAATCAAAAGATACATTGCATTGGGCAAATCTGCTGCAAAAGACCTCTTTAAAGTATTGAAAAACAAAGCTGTCACCTTGAGGACTAAGGTAAGCCTGACCCAAGCCATGATGTTTTCAATCGCCTCATATGCGTGTGAAAGCTGGAGAATGAATAAGGAAGACCGAAGAATTGATGCCTTTGAATTGTGGTGCTGGCAAAGAATATTGAATATACCATGGACTGCCAAAAGAATGAACATATCTGTCTTGGAAGAAGTACAATCAGAGTGCTCCTTACAAGCAAGGAGCTTAGACGCAAGTACATCTCACATACTTTGGACATGTTGTCAGGAGGGATCAGTCTCTGGAGAAGGACATCATGCTTGGTAAAGTAGAGGGTCAGCGAAAAAGAGGAAGCTCTTCAATCCCTCAATGAGATGGATTGATACAGTGGCTGCAACAATGGGCTCAAGCATAGCAACAATTGTGAGGATGGTGCAGGACTGGGCAATGTTTTGTTCTGTTGTGCATGGGGTCACTATGAGTTGGAACCAATTTGATGGCACCTAACAATAACAACAGGATGTAAAAAAGGAACCCTGATGGTGCAATGATTTGTACTTACTAACCAAAAGGTTGGCGGTTCAAATCCACCAGCAGCTCAGAGGGAGAAAAGAGGCGACAATCTGCTCCCGTAAAGATTACAGCCTAGAGTACTCTATAGGGTTGTTCTACTCTGTCCCGTATGGTCACTATAAGTCAGAATTGACTCAATGACACAAAACAACAACAGGATGTAAAAAGGCAATGCTGCCCAACACAACTTGACCAGGTTAGATCTGTGGGGAAACAACAGCTGAAAGAGCCTAACAAAACTAGAACGGGTGTGCGGGGCAAGAGAGGAGCACACTTTAGGACAACCACGCAACTCCACAGTGATCAGAGGCAAGATACCTCTTTGAACAAAAGCCTGGTAAGATGAGAGATCAAGGTGGTGCATGTACGCATATATCAATTAGACTATTTCTTGATCGATCACTTGAGTCTATACATTGATTTGTGTATAGAACCTCCAACTTGAAGACAAAGCTAGAAACAATGTGAGAGTCTGTCAATAGTGACTACGATATTTTCCACTCTGTGTGCAGTGAACTATTGATCACACATTGATCTGGTAGATACACCCTTACATATCTTTGTCAGTAATATCATTTCCAAACATGAAAGGCAGCAATATTTTGTCATTAATATGAAGGACTACTATATATTGCAGAGACGCAATTAGACAAGAGGTATTCTTTATTGAAATTTAGAATGTTATATGAGCAATTATATAAAATATGTCAGTGCCTAGCCATTTCTAAATCAACATTGTAGTCCATTACTGTTAGTATGCAGTATATGGAAGGTTGTGAGTATAAAGGTCTTTTTAATGCAGGTAACATTAGTAGCAATAAACACATAGGAGTAAATATTAAGTCTCACTCTCCATTCATACAGAATGTGATTATATGCAATGCAATAAAGTAATTTTTACCAGAATATATATATGAAAATAAGTCGTTGAAATAATGTTTAGATTCCAAGGTAAATATTAATAAAAATGCTGGAAAATTGTAAAAAATAAGATAAAATGTTGTCTCTTTGCAGACAAAAATCAACAAGAAACAGGAAAAGGCTAAATTATAAATTATCAATAATTGGTTTCTCCTGGAGAGTTTGAATACTTTCTTACTTTTCTATTTATAGCTATTCCTCTGTAAAGATGTCTAAACAGCCAGTTAAATCAAAGTTGTTTAGTAATAGCCTTCTGTACATATAAAGGCACTGGCTGAAGAAACCCATATTCCAAAAGTACATCCCTTCTCTAGTAATTGTGTTTCATTTGCAAATGGTCCCATAGTCTCGGCTAAGAAGGATCCTAAATGTCAATTCTTCAATTCAAACCAACCTTCCAAAGAAAAATTGTTCTTTAGGGAAGAGAGGAATAAAGTCTTTTACACATAAAATATGCAGAGGAAATGTTTGTTGAATGAACAGTGTCAGAGATCTCAACTAGAACTTATGTTGGACCTGCCACTAGATTTCAGAAAATTCTCTGTGGATATCTCAGGCAAACTGGTAAGGAGGACTTGACAGAAGTTTATTCAGGGGATAAAGAACTGTCCACAAAAAGCCATCCTAAGAGAAGAAAAATGACCCCAAAACAAAGTCTTGTTTGCTGAAGAGAGGACCCTGGCACCCACCTCTTCTCATTCCCTTCTTCTGTTTACCCGTCTGGCTCCCAAGAAGAGAGAAGACTCTAAGTAAAACCCTAATATCCTATTTCATTAAACTCCACATGGATAGTGGCGCTGGTAGTTTTGATACACCCTAAAAGATTCTGACGCAAAGTAGGAGAGAGTCCTAATCCTCCTCTTTGTCACAAAACGTCCTGCAGTTTGGCCACTGACAGGACTCAGCCAGATCCCTCAAGTGCCCATCAGGAGACGGTAGTGCTGACTAGAAGAGTAGAACAGCTATATGACGGATAACTAAACATCTCACAGACATATGTGTAGCCCCTGGAATTACCATGTCAGAGGAACACAGTACTCGCCTTGAGAAGGCATCAGCAAGACCCTGCAAAATTTGGGACATTAATAATAATGTGTCTCCGTGTGTATCTATAAGCTATTGCACCTGAGAAAAGTCAGGGAAGAAATAAACGAATGAGCCCCAGTCACTTTAAAACACTTTTTCCTTCACAAGATTGGACTTCAATGAAAATTAGAAGACAGTGATGTCACAGAAGACTGCAAGGTATCAAGTAAAATGATAACAATGTAAACTATCTGAGTTTATCCTGAACAGTGGCCTCTAACAATATTACCATTTATTCTTTGAATTCTGTGGTTACAGTAAACCTATCCAGCAACAACTGAACTCCTTAAATATTTGCTTGATTTTTTTTAATATGCATTTTGGATGGTTTCTTTCAACTGTTTTAATGTCATCTTGTCCCATCATATCTGATAAGCAAAAAAATTAACTCAGGTTGACATCCTCCCTACCAGAGACGCAGAGCTATCGAATTATCTAAGGATGGTTCTAAATACCAGCTTTAAATGAAAACTGGTCTGCAAAATGCAAGTACTGTTTCCGACATGCCACGTCACATTTCTAACTCTTCACCCTGCATTGTGCAACTTCCTGCAAAGTCAGCTAACGTGGAGAGCAGCGGCACACAACACGATGGGGTGACTTAAAAATTGAATGAAAGCCATGATTTGGCCTGAGTATCCATTTTATGGCATCCATTAGGAAAAATATAAGGGCAAAGAATGAAAGGTTATTTTCAGAAACCATTGTTTGAAATATGCTGTGCTTCCTTGAGCACTTACACAAGATGTATCTCCCTTCTCTGTATCTTTACTTCATGATTTATTATTGTGAAAGCCAATTTTAAAAATAAGTCCTATGCCATTTCCCTAATCAACTTGCACTTATCCATGCTGTCACCTCATTCCATAATATAGTTTTTGGCTTGAAATCATGGATTTTTTAAATTGTGGAGTTGGAAAGGACCTGGAAGATAATGTAGGACGACCCATTTACTGTGCTGATGAGGAAACAGTGCCAGGATGTAAAGAGATTTGTTCAAAGTCACATTGTTTATTAGTGGCAGAGCTCCTGCTAGACCCTGCACCCTGTTTCAGTCAGTGTCTTTCAATTGTGCCATGTGGGGTGTAAGCTGTTACGTGGAAATGCAGCATGCAAGAAAGCATCTTGAGATGTATTTGTAACAGTATTAACAACAGACAATTAGACCTAACATGTTCCGATTGAATTTCTGCTTTATTTTCATTTCTCGTCACATTTCAGTGATTCAGGAGAGTTTGATATTTATTTAGGATGGTCAAGAAATCTGTGAATCTGATAATATATGCTGTATAAAAAACTCAAAATAACAGTAATGGAAAGCCCAAAGAAAGCAGGGGATCTGGAGAGGAGAGAGAACTGACTGCAGCCTCGCTATTCTTCCCGTTTCCAGGATGAGAAAACTAAGGATCAGAACCATTAACCTGCCCAAGCTGACCTTGAAACACATATCAATCAAATCTTTCTCAGTTGTGTTTCAAACAAACAGTTGCTAACCAGACCTTTCCTGGCTGCTTCTTAATTGCCTTCCCAATATAAATAACCCTTACACCAAATTTATCAGTTTCAAGTTAGGTTGTGAGAGATGATAAAAGGGAGGAAGGACAAAGAGTAGAAAGGTCCTTCTAAGGGCTGGCTGTGTTTTGGAGTGTAGTAAGTATCTGTACAGAGAGGTTTCAGAAGAACCACAAATCCCTCTTCCAGGTATCATCAAGACCTAAAACAGTAATTGTTTTGTGTTAAGGATTCTTGCTCTTGGTGCACAGCTTGCCCACATTGAAGTTACCTTCCTTGTTGCTCTCATGTGCACATTTAACCAAAATTCAGTTTGTCTTTGTCTTTCTGTTAGACTTCTTCAACTCTGTGACCTTCTTCCGTGACTGTGGCACTCGTTCCTAACTTTGCCTTTCTTTCTAAATGTACAGAAGCCATTTGTTTAATCCTGTGCTCTCCCTTCTTGAAAATGGAAACGTTTATCAAGTTGGCGCTGCTAGCACATCCCCCATTGTCTCTGCTCCCTCAGGTGTTATCACATAGCGAGCCATGACTCCGTATGAACTACACATGGATGCCTAGACCTGAAAATCTGAACAGCGCTCTCTGATGATCTTACATATTTTGGTCTTCTACTTATCTTAACAATTGTTCTTCCATCCCTTCCATCTTAAGAGCATTCTGCTTCACTGAAGAGACAGATATGAAAGAAGACTTGAAACAGTGGCTTTTTTTTTTGTTGTTCATGGGCTTTGCACTACCACCCCAAGCACTAAGAACTAACAATACCTTTAAAAGCCTCTTATTATCTTCACTGCTTTTCAAAAATCTGTGTTCTTTCTGTGTCTTAACCTCTGTGACTCTCTTCACATAGGTCCCTGCTTGTATCTCATGTCAGTCCTGAATCATCTACTCATCCTTCCTTCTTTTGAGCACAGCCTTTGAAACCTGAGACAACCCAAGTGGTTGGTCATCAGCCAGCTTTGTAATCCTCCATAGATACCACCCTTTTTACTTCCTCATGAGAGAAAAAAATAATTCAGGATTATACAGTCAGAATTACATTTTTAGCGCCTCTTTTTTCTTCTGGATTATTTTGTCAAAGTCTTAGCATAATCTAGAGGCAGAAAGAAACGTTGCCCATTCCAGGAACTGAAAGGCTCCAGAGTAGCTGGAGGGCAGAGTGAGGGGGAAGGTAGTGAGACTTGAGACTAAAGAGGTTAAGGAAGGGGTTAAGGATTTTGACATGTAAAATTTTTAACATTATCCCTGAAAATAATGAGAATGACATCAGGGTCTCACCTCCTTCTGTTGAAGACCTTTGTACCATTTTACTACCCTGCGAGGAAAGGAAGAGGTGAGATGTCTCAGGACTCTTAGCAATAATAATTGTTACTATTTCTCAGTACGGTCATTGTGAGAAAAGCCAAGAGCTACAGTGAGATTTGAAGTTGCCTATGGTCCTATGATCTGCAGGGGTCTGAGTGACCATTAGCCCCTTTAGCATAAACAGCCAAATGACCTACAACAAAGCGTGAGCTTTCGTGTCCCAGGAAGTGAATGCAACTATCGGTCGGAGGCACCTACATTTTCACATGTGCATTAAATTTTGCCCCAACTCCAAGCCCCACTTGGGCCCAGTGATTCATCATGGATGCTGAGATGTGGCAGGTAAGCAACACTACCATGAGGACTCAGGATGCCCACCTGTGAGTCACACTTCTTTCACCAGGCATCATGTGGTCTGTATTCACTGACTCACTACTGTCAGTCGTGGAGGTGCCAGTAGAGACAGATGTTCCATCACAGTGCCCCCATGACTGCTATCAGAAACCAATGAGTGAGTGCCTCATGGTTTCTTTCTTCTATCCTCAACTCTTCTCCTTCCCAGGACTCCTTTCCTTACTATAAAATTGGAGGACACCCTGCACACTCCAAAGAATTAGGTTACTCGTATACCAGGTTGCTGTCAAGTAGATTCCAACTCATGGCGACCCCATGTGTGTCAGAGTAGAACTATTCTCTATGGGATTTTCAGTGGTGATTTTTTGGTAGCCACCACTTCAGGAGGCCACCCTGGCACCTCTGAGAAGGAGTAAATGCAATAGAGAGCTTCCATTTCCTTTAGACTCTGCTGCTGAGCACATGGGAGCAAGACTGGGAGCATAGTTTCAATTGTCAGAATTTTCTATAATCAGCCACCTGGTTCCTTTTGCAACATCTGTAGTCCCAGTCTTTGGATGGGCAGGCCTGTGTCAATTTGCAGGGCTGCTATTTAAAGATGGAAACCCAAAAGGCATGCGTATGCTCCAACATAGCTGCAATTTTATCCATTCAGAGAACACAGAAAGATAAATAACCATGCCATGAGAAATTACAGCATTATGTACTGCAATAAATATGACAAATGATAGGCCAGATATTCGTTGGCTCATAACAGTCGGCAGGCATAACCATCTGTGGATCCAAAGTTCAAACTATTTGTTTTCTCTCTTGCAGCCGCCTTGATCTTTCTGTACCTCAGCTGGAACCTCCGGCCTCTAAGGTAGCCTGGACAACCTTGTGAAACCTTTGACTTTATTAGGTTTTAATTAAGAAATGTAGGTATTGCAGCAGCAAAGGCAAAACTCTCTGTGTGTCTGAGAAAGAGAAAATACGACGAGTTCTCACGTCCCTTTCTTAATGTAGAGAAGCTTTTTACTTGAAAAGAATCTGAAAGCAGGAAAGGTGAACCTCAGGATAATTAAGAAAAATGATGGTGTTTGTTGCCGCAGAAGAAATAAATCTTCTGTGTCTCTCGTTTATTTATTGATTGAACAAGGAATCCTACAATGGATTTAAGTTTCTGCTTTTGTCCCTGGAAAGGTAACACCGAAGTCCATTATTTCATTATGTGAAATGCTAATCTATATTTCTCATTTAGAATCTAAACCCTGTGCTTGGCTGAAATCTCACCGCTTACACCACTGATAAGAGAAAGCCTAATGAGCCCTTATGTCGCCGCAGCAAAACTTGCCCAATTAGACCAGCTGTTCCACAGAAAAGTGCACTGTGAACTTCTAAGGCAAAATCTTGACAGTTTTCAGTTGAAAAACCCCTGCTAAGAAAAATCAGGTTTTTAAGCAGGTATCCTTCTAAGCGAGGCTAATTCTTGCTCTTGATTCTCCCATCTTAGCCCTGTACTAAGAAATGGGGAAGTGTTTCAACAGAAAGGCACCGAGAAGGATTTTTTGGGTGGTGAATGATGCTAACAGAGGTCTCTACAACGGGAGCCATTTCCCCAGCCACCACTGGACCTGGGAGCGAGGCAGCTGAGCAAGATAACAGATTTTCTAATTACTAGTTATTTTGTCTTCTGTGTGAATATTTTCTCTCAGTACTTATTAAAATAAAGCAAAATTACCACACCCAAGGGCAAAATTCTTTCTTTCCCCTCTCACACAAAAACACCAAGGCAAGTAGTCATGAAGGATAGATTTTGGAAAAACAGAAACTGCAGGAACATGAAAGCACCCTGCTACCATTTCTTACCCATGTACCACACCATCAAATCAACATTGTTCCAGTAAAGTATATCTATCCATTCAGAATATTCATTGACCAAATGTGTTTTGAGCACCTACTATGTACGAAGCAGCAAGTAGAGTCTGTGGGGCATTGGGGGGTAATGACAAATCAGCCATAGTCCCAGCTATAAAGCTGACAGTCCCGTGGGAGAGTTAAATCATGAAGATGAATCACCCTAATGCAGGGAGAGAGGCCTAAGTTCTGCACTGGGCTGCAGACAGTGCTGGGGAGATTGGAGGAGAGATATATTCAGCTCTAAGATGAGGGAAGGCTACCTGGAGCAGGTGGTCCTTGAAATAAAGGTAAGACTTGAACAAGCAGATGTGGGGAAGTAGAAGGGCACTCCAAACAGAGGAAGAAGCATGACCAAAAGCAGGGAGGTAGAAATGTGTCATCAAGCCAGCTAGAGCGAGAAAATGAACGGAGTCCCAGGCATGTATGTTCACCGTAAGTCATTTATTCACAGATACTAACTGAGCACTTTACTTGTTACATGTACTCTTTGGCGCACTGGAGATACAATAGTGAACAAAACAACATCTCTGCTCCACAGAGAGTTATGTCCTAGTTGGGGGGAGATGCACAGGGAAAAAGACAAATGTATAATGTGTCAGGTGATTTTAAATGATACAAATAATAATAAGAATTCACGTAAGATTTGAGAGTGTTAGAGAATAAGGATTATATAAGGCGCTCAGGGAAATTTCTCTGAAGTACTTTTTGACCAGAATCCTAAAGGAAGTGAGAAGCAAGTCAAGTGTCTATCGTGAGGAATTATATTCCAGTCAGAGACCCTGAGGTGAGCTGTGCCCAGTGTGGTTGTGCAAGGAGAAGGCCAGAATGTCTAGGAAATGGCAAAGTAAGCAGGAGATGATGTCAGTGAGGGGGGTGAGGGATGAATGGCAGATACTAGGGGCCTTGACTGCTAGAGCACTTAGGATTTTACTAGGTAGTATGAGAAAACACTGGAGTGTTTGGTGCAGTGGGGACATGTTTTAACTTACATTTTGGAATGAGCACTCTGGCTGCTGTGTGTAGGATAGACTGGGAGTGGTAAGGATAGAATCCGAGAGACCCGTTAGAAGGCCACTGCAGCAGTACCGACAGCAAGAGGTGATGATGGCATGGACTAGCAGAGTGTTGTGAATGTGAACATTTTTAGGGCAAGAAAAAGTTGAAAACAACATGTACAGGGTGCTTATTCCTAGTCTGACTTGATTATATTTTTCCCTCTTCGTTTACAAAAGTTTAGCTTATATAGTTGCAAATTAATTTTCACCCTGACAATCATATCATTCAAAACTTAAGAATTCCAAAGTTAGCTGGGATTACTCAGAAGTCCCCAGGATAATGTCAGTCTCTCCAGGCAGGACAGAGAATGAATCGCAGTGGTGTTCTACCTAATGTGACAGTGAGTGTTAATGATGCTTCCTCGCCTAGGCTTTGGGATTCCAGTTCTCTCCATTCACAGCGAAAGTGATTCCTCGCGTAAGCCGACTGTACTCCTCTAGCTAATGTGAACTGTTATAGGGAATAATGTGGTGTTTGTGTGTAACAGCCATGTCTTCTTTCCTGGTAAATTCAACATAAACCTTCACCTGGACTACGGACACAGAAATGAGTGGTTGCAGGCAGCGTTAGTGCTTTCAGGCAGCCGAGGAGTGGGGAGTGACTGATGGCCCTTGACTCCTCATCACTAGTGCTGCCTACTATCTGTTTGCTCCACACCCTGCCACGTGACTTAGGGATACAGCCTTCCTTACTTAGCATCAGCTTCCTCCCCCCTCTTCTCCCCCACCCCTTCAGGGCACCACTCTGATTCCTACTTTTCCCACATCTCCTATCGCAGCTTCATTTTATCATTAACACAAGTTATCAGGTCATGGGAGAGATGCTTGCTTGATGGCTTGGGTATCTCAACAGTCACATGATTGATAAGCTCTTAAAATCACCTAGGTAATACTCCTGCAGCAGATGCCTCGGATCGGATGGAACGAACTAGGAGACCATATTTCCAAATGCCTGCAGCCACCTCTAGGTCATTTTCCTTCTCTGACCGCCCAAAAATAAGAAAGGAAGGAAAAGAATCCACCAGCATAACGTGACAAGAAATGCAAGATGATGTGTCAGAAATGACAGCGCAGGTCAAGTTGGCATTTGTTGTTACTGAAAGTGATGAGCAATATTCTTTCTCCTATTGCTTGTGCTCCTCCAGGAAAAATAATCCTATGCCAGTCATTATCTTTCCATAGCGACAGGATTTGAGGATTTTTCCCATTATGAAACGATGGCCCCATTGTAAAATAAGGATGACCATTATCTCTTGGTAAGTGACGTTGTTTTTGAAAAATAGCAATTATTCACAAAATTCCATTCTCCAAAACACTCTACAGCAGTGTTTCTCAAACACTAATGTGCATACCAATCACCTGAGGGTCTTGTTAAAAACTAGATTCTGGCTCAGAGGGTCTGGGTTGTGGCCCAAGATTGTGCGTTTCTAACAAACTCGCAGGTAAAAGTCAATGCTGTCAGTCTGCCAGTCACATTTTGTGTAGCAAGATTTTAAACAGTATCATCCCGATTATATTTTTGATCACTCTGTATTTTGTTTTGCTCTCTAGAATATGCCAGTTTCTTCTAGATTTGGATTTGGATCAGTACCTTTGTTCTCCTAGTGCCTGGAAATTCTCTGGGAAGAGTGTTTGAATATTTTAGTTTTTTTTTTTTTTTAAAACAATTATGGTTGGCCATGTATAACCATTTCCAGTATTAGATGAATTTTTTAGCTATGATTCATGCTCTGCATTTTATTGTAACTATTTGTCACTTTGTCAATGAGTTGAAATAGGGAAACTATTATTCTTAACCCTTCAGAAATCTGAAGTCATTAAAACCCTCAGAAATCCAATCAGTGAGAGTGAGATTGTTTAAGAAAAGTTGTATTTCTTTGGAAAACATTAAAGCTGTAAGAATTATCTTTCTAGGGGGCAAAAAAAAAAAATTCAGTTGATAACATGCCCCTTGGTGGAGCAAGAGCTATGATAAATCATGGAAAGGAACTGAGAATAAAAATACTTAATTTTACATTTTGATTCAGATCCTGTAATTTCAAAGAAAGCCTTTGAAGATAGATTGATTTTGATAATTTCCTGCATTCCACTTAACATCACCTGGAGCCAATCAAGAGAAATCAGAATATCTAGCTTCTGACATTTGGGTGTGAAGCAAAAACAACACCTTTATATTTTAAACTTCAGTGTTTCTGAAAGTGAGAGGTTGAGAGGCTGAAAGGCTGAAAGTTCTGGCTTCAACCATGCACGTAAGAAGGGAATTTTGCTCACAGGTAAGTTCAAACTGGCTTTGCTAAGCATGTGGTTCTACCTGAAACCTGTCTTAAGTATAACATCAGGCCAAATTGTGTCCTATAGTTTGTTTTGCAGATAAACATCCTCTAAAGTCTGTGGTTGAGAATATTCCATTTCCTTAAAACATATGCCCATTTTAAGATTGTCAATTTATTTTCAAATTGCAGACTTGGGATGCTATTTGGGGATGCAGGAGGATATATTGCTCAATTGTCATTTAACCATAGATTAAATGTCTGCCTAAAAGAGGAATGCATTTTACAATTTTCAAATTGATGAAAGTTTTATGGGGAGATGTAATGAGAATAAGGAAGTATTTTATGCAGGAGGAAATGTTGTCTGGCACTGAGAACCATAGAGAGGATTTAAGAGTCTAGCATTGAATTTGTGGCATCACAAAGGATGCCTTCAGGCATGGATGCTCCAAGGTAGGTCAAAAGGGCATCAGCTGACTCATAGATGCTTCCTACCTCCTTTGTAACCTGAAAGACTTTCTGGTTCCCAGGGTGTGAGGAGAGGAGTAGGATCACCTCAGATCTGGCTTTGTGAATTTGTGTACCTTATTGGAAGTAGTATAGCATAGAGCAGAGAGAGCACAACATGGTGGAGCCAGACATAGACTCTGGAGCCTGGCTTCCTGTGTTAGAGTGCACTTACTAGCTGTGTGACCCAGAGCAGATTAATTATCTTCCTTGTCCCTCAACATTTAAGCAATAAGATGGAGATAATAATAGTATCTATCTCATGGGGTTATTATGAGGATCAAGTAAGTAATATTTGTATAATGCTCAGAGCAGTGCCTGGTATAAGTGTAAGCGCTATGTGTTTGTTAAATAAATAAATGAATAACAATGCAAAGTGGTTAAAGTGTACATTCCCTAGATCCATATTGCCCGGTTTCAAATCCCAGCTCTGCCATTCTACTGGGCAAGTTACTAGCTTATCTGAAAATTAGATTACTCTCATAATACTAGCTGCCACCAAGTCAATTCTGACTCATGGTAATCTCGTGTGTCAGAGTACAACTTTGCTCCATAGGGTTTTCAATGGCTGAATTTTTGAAAATAGATCACCAGGACTTTCTTCTGAGGTGACTCCAGGTGGACACAAACTTCCAATCTTTTGGTTAACAGCTGAACACTTTAACTGTTTGCATCACCCAGGCACTTGGGCAAGTTATTAGCCTATCTGAAGCTTGACGTATTCATATAACAGTACCTAATTCCTAAGGTTGACGTATATTAGTTCCTCCCCCCATTAGTCTTATCATCAAAGTTGATAAGAAGGTCTTTAACTCACTGAAAAATAGTTTAAACAAGAAAGGGCCAAAGGAAGAAAACAAAATACAAAGCCCTGTGGTATTACACCAGCGGTACTCTTCCAGGTTAACATCCAAGCATTAATCAACTCTCTCTGGACACAGTCGTTCATCAGTTATGACTCCACTTCACAGTGTTGTCAGGCAGCCCGTATTTGACTATTTAGTGCACAAAAAATAGTCTCTTCTTACCGCATGTTTTGTAACTCACAGTACATGATGATAACGCCTTACATTTATATAGCACGTTAATGTTTTGCAAAGCCTTTACGCATCCATTATTTTATTTAACCAGACATATTGTAAGAGGGTCATTTGTCTTTGAAGAAGGAGCTTTGAGGAAATTTCCAAATTTAATTTAAAAACATACTTCCACTGCTACCAAAAGTTATCATTGAAAGCCATATTTTCACCAATGGTTCCTTATAGGTGGCAGGCTGCTTACAACTACATCTCAAATATTTGCCATAGAGAGTAAAGCTATCTCCACATTAAAATCTCCTGTCCTGTCCACTTAGGTGCAATCCCATATCATCCACTATTTTGAAAATATCTCCACTCAAATTAAGAGTAAATTCTCTGTTTTCACTTATTCAAAGCCTTCACACATCTACCATTACTGTGGACTAGTCTATAACTTCCTTTCCTTGACCCCAATATCTCAGGATAATGCACGTATTTCATCCCCTACATGTAGGCAGTTGTACAATCTAAACACTATTGTTGTCCTGTTGTTAACTGCCATTGAGTCGACTCCCAACTCCTGGTGACCCCATACACAACAGAATGAAACACTGCCCAGTCCTGAGCCATCCCCATGATCTGTTGTAGATAGGACCATTGTGATCCACTGGCTAATTTTTAGAGCCGTGGTGGCGCAGTGGTTAAGAGCTCGGCTCAAAAGGTCAATAGTTCAAATCCACCAGCAGCTCCTTGGAAGCCTTATGGGGCAGTTCTACTCTTTCCTATAGGGTCTCTATGAGTCAGAATCAACTCGACAGCAACGGGAACAGGGAATTTTGGGAAGTAGATCATCAGGCCTTTCCTCCTAGTCTAGCTTAGTCTGGAAGCTCCCGCTGAAACCTGTTCAACATACAGCATCATGCAAGCCTCCACTGACAGATAGGTGGTAACCGCATGAAGTACATTGGTGGCTGCTCATGCGGTACATTGGTGACTGTGCATGAGGTACACTGGCCAGGAATCACATCTGGGTTTCCCTCATGGAAGGTGAGAATTCTACCCGTGAACCACCAATGCTTTCATCCTAGTGTTACCCTAACATCCTTAAAATCCACCTCTTCTTCAGCTCGACTGCTATCTCCTTGCTCAGGATTTATTCATTTGTATACTTGAACTTCCTTGTTACTTCATTAAATAAGTAAATATATAGCTCACCTACTTTCAAAAGGAATCTGAGATGACTTAAAAATACAAGTGCAATCAGGGGTTTTAAAGGAAGAACAAAATAGATGGCCTCCCAAGGTCTCAACCTTCTTGCTGTCCTTCTTCCTTCTCACCCACATTCTGCATACAGAAACAGATCACTTGGATAATCATAGCCTTTATACCACTCTGTTAAATAGATATAAACTTTGATTGTGGCCCATAAAGTCTCCTAAAGATCAATTTTCCCATCTCTCCCCAGTCCAGAATCCTCTATCTCAGGCAACGAGGCCTCTGGAGACTCCCTGTGCCTGGTTCCCCCTCTCCTGCCTTCATATCTTTATCCAAACAACTTTATTTATTTAACAAATATTTATATCAAGTTCTTAGTATGCACCAGTCACTTTTCTAAGCGTGTTGCATAGATTAACTAACTTAATTCTCCTAATAACATTCACAGCTATGATTATTCTCCATTACACAAATGAGGAAACTGAAACAGAGGAAGGCCAGAGACTTACGTAAAGTTTCAAGCTGAGTGGCAGAGGCAGGATTGGGAATTTGGCAACCTGGGTTTAAATTCTCTGCTCTTTAACTCAATTCTACTCTGCGATTTCTATCCAACTACATGGAACAACTCCTTTCATAGGTGCACCAGATATCCAACTTGCTTACTTTAAAATGAAGCTCATGGTGGCCGTTTAAGATACTCCACTGGTCTCACCCCTTCAGGAGCAAGGGAGAATGAAGAAAACAAGATACAAGGAAAAGGTTAGTCCAAAGGACTAATGGACCATAACTACCACGGCCTCTGCCAGACTGAGTCCAGTACAACCAGACAATGCCCGGCCACCACCACTGACTGCTCTGACAGGCATCACAACAGAGGGTCCCAGACAGAGCTGGAGAAAAATGTAGAACAAAACTCTAACTCACAAAGAAAAACTAGACTTACTGGCCTGACAGACTGGAGAAACCCCAAGACTGTGGCCCCCACACACCCTTTTAGCTCAGTAATGAAGTCACTCCTGAGGTTCACCCTTCAGCCAAAGATTAGACAGGCCCATAAACAAAATGAGATTAATGGGGCACAACAGCTCAGGGACAAGGACTAGAAGGCAGAAGGGGACAGGAAAGCTGGTAATAGGGAACCTAAGGTCTAGAAGGGAGAGTGTTGACATGTCGTGGGTTTGTTAACCAATGTCATAAAACAATATGTGTACTAACTGTTTAATGAGAAACTATTTGTTCTGTAAACCTTCATCTAAAGTACAATAAAA
>NW_004444078.1:886338-942421 GCF_000243295.1 Trichechus manatus latirostris
TGTTAACCAATGTCATAAAACAATATGTGTACTAACTGTTTAATGAGAAACTATTTGTTCTGTAAACCTTCATCTAAAGTACAATAAAAAAAATTAAAAAAAATAAAAAATGAAGCTCATGATCCAACATCTCATCAAAGCCACTATAATGCTCCACTCATTTTCTAAGTTGCAGGGGAATTATCCAAATCACCATCATCTTCGAAATCTTTTGGAAATTTATTAGTTTTAAGGACCTATTCCTCATTAACGCTTATTGATCTGCCTTATTATTGTTAGTTGCTGTCAAGTTGCCTCTGACCCATGATGACTCCATGTACAGCAGAAAGAAACTATGCCAGGTCCCGTGCCATCTTCACAATAGTTGGTATACTGAAATCCATTGTTGCAGTGACCGTGTATTTTGAATGCCTTCCAACCTACAGGCTGGTCTTCCAGGACTTTATTAGATGATATTCTGTTATGATCCATAAGGTTTCCATCGGCTAATTTTTGGAAGTAGATCACCCGTCACTTCTTCCTAGTCTGTCTCAGTCTAGAAGCTCCACTGAAACCTGCCCAGTATGTATGACCCCGCCAGTATTTGAAATACCAGTGGCATAGCTTCCAGCATCACAGCAACATGCAAGCCACCACAGTAGGGCAAACTGACAGACAGCTGGTGGATGATCTGCCTTAAGTCCCCTAAGAACTCCCCAAGGTCAGAGTGCATACTACTCCTGCATTCTAAGCGTTTCTTAGGCAGTTGTGTTCCTCCAATCCCTGGCTTCAGCAGCTGGCAAATCACTAGCATAAGAAAAGCCTTGAATTTATTGAGAATGAGTTTCAGGGACCTTAGTATTTCCTTATTCTGCCTGGAATGTAATTTCTGCATTGATTCTCATGAACAACACCTGAACTTAGAGATGTGAATGCACTGTCTAGATTCGGAGGAAAATAGAGATGAAATAGAAATAAAACTACATCCCAGACTTGTAATGAAAGAAAGGTATTTCTGAAGTTTTTTACTTTTGGGAAAAAGCATAACCCCTGGAGGAAAATATAGGGAAAGACAATTTAAAAAGAAATGAAAATACCTAGCTCCACCTAGTAACATGTTCTTCTCTTCCACTAACCTATAATAGTAAAACTCTAGAAAATGCCTAACAATTACATAGACCTTCTGTTTCACCAGTCTAAGTATTTTCATCTCTTGACTTTCATATTGTTTTTATTACTTCACATTGCCTAATAAATTACCAGTAATGTACTGGCTTAAAACGTTTATTATCTGGAGCATCATATGACCAGTGAAAGATGGCAAATTCCTCTCAAAATAACTCATTCCATTGATTTTGCATGAAACCAGCCTTTGCCTTTTATTATCTGACTCTGAAGAGGGAAAAAAAAGGAAAAAGCTCAATCCTTCCCTCATTCTCTATTCCTCCCTACCAACACTACTGCCAATGAGCATAAAGTGTTTCTCACAGAAATCCTTCCTACCGCCACCACTATCACAAAAAAATGCATGTGCTACCTGAGGATTAATTTTCTTCTCTAAATTAATGTTAAAGCAGGTTAATTCACACTAGGAGAATTTGGTTTTTTACTTCCCAAAAGTTCAACAAATTAAAAATGTTTAAAAATACAAGACTGGCAAAAACAAAATCATGATTATTTTACCATTACCATTTGAGTATTTTCTTAAAATTTGAAAAATATTTTTGTTGAATTTTTGGAGCATATATTGGAGTTACAATAAGCATTTTGTCATTTTATTTGTTCTCATCGATACATGAAATAAAATATATCTAATGTATCTATACCATTCCTTAAGAGATGAGCATCAATACAACGTATCCTGTATCCAAAGCAAGACTGTCATTCAATAATAAATTTGAGAGGAGGTAAGAATATACTTCAAACACTAAAAGTTTATAGCCACCCTAAAATTTTTAATTTAGTATATGACAAAGAAAGCATCACAAACAACTGAGTGAGAAATAGCTCATTCACTGTTGGGAAAATTGTCTACTTAGGGAAAAAAAGTCCTTGCCTTTATCACATATCAAAATATATGTTTGAAGTATACATTAAATAATCAAATGCAAAAAAAAAGAAAAACATGAAAACACCTGAATGGGCAAGACATTCTAAGCAATAGAAGAATTTGTATGAAAATGGTTAATTATTTTACTAAGTTTTTAACATCGAAATGTCCAAAGAAGCATAATGTGATTAAAAAACTAAACAATATATTGGAAAAATATTTGCAAAAATTCTAGCATGCAAAATGTTACATAACACTAAAACATAACTAAATAATGAGCAAAGAACATGAATAGGTAATTCATAAAAGAATAAATGCAAGTGATTGATTAACATACGAGACAATATTTCTTCCTCATTAGTAATCAAAAAATATTAAGTAAAAAAGATATTTTCAACTATCTTGTTAAACAATATTTAAAATTAAAATACTGGGTAATAAAAACAATTAAGCGCTCGACTACAAGCCAAAATGTTGGCGGTTTGAATCCACCCCAGAGGTACCTAGGAAGACAGGCCTGGTGATCTGCTTCCAAAAGGTCACAGCCTTGAAAACTCTCTGAAGCAGTTCTACTGTGCACACACAAGGTTGCCGTAAATTGCAATTGACTCAAGGGCAAATGACAACAATAACCCAATAATCCTTATAGGAATCTAGCCAAAGGCACTAAAAGACATTTACGTACAAGAATATTCATCATAACTGTATTTGGTAGAATTTTTTTTTAATTTATTTTTTAATAATATTTTATCGTTTTTACCCAGCAAATTAGATTCCCCTGTAACAGTTTTTACACAAATTTTTCCGTGCCATTGGTTACAATTTTTACAATGTGTCAGCATTGTCATTTCCATTCTGTGTGTTCTGTTTCCATTGATCTAGCTTCCCTCCCCCTCCTTGCCTTCTCATCTTTGCTTTTGGATAAATGTTGATCTTTTAGTCTCATGTAGTTAATCGTGTAAGGGAGTGCATTACTCACAGGCGATATTGTTCATGTTATAAGCCAATCTATCATTCGGCTGAAAGGTGACCTGCAGAAATAGCTTCAGTTCCAAGTTCAAAGGGTATCTTAGAGAATAGTCTCGGGGGTTCCTCTAGTCTCTATCAGTCTGGTTGGTCTGGCCTTTTTTAGGAATTTGAGTTTTGTTCTACATTTTTCTCCCATTCTATCCTGGATCTTCTATCGTGTCCCTGATCAGAGTGGTCTGTAGTGGTAGCCAGGCACCATCTAGTTTTTCTGGCCTCAGTTTAGAAGTGGCTGTGGTTTGTGTGGGTTATTAGTCCTGTAGACTAGTTTCTTCATTGAGCCTTTGAGTTCCTTCATTCTCTTTTGCTCCTTTGAGTTCCTTCATTCTCTTTTGCTCCATACAACTAGAGAACAATGGTTGTATCTTAGATGGCTGCTTGCCAGCTTTTAAGACCCCAGATGCTACTCACCAAACTATGATGTAAAACATCATCTTTGTGAATTATGTTATGCCAATTGACTAAGCTGCCCCATGAGGCTATAGTCCCAAGCCTTTTAACCCAGTAAACCAACTGCTTGAGTTGTTTGGATATGTTTAGGAAGGCTCCGTAACTGTGCCCCCTATGTGGTCTGTTATATATGTGGATATATATGCATCACACACAAACATGTATGTACATATGCCTCCAGACACACCCATACATGCATGTGCATTTACTCACATATGCCTTCCTATGCACATATATGCATTCATATCTACCTATGTAACCACCTACATATTTTTTGGTTGTTTTTACTGTTGTTGCAAAATTGTACAAGCTGTAGTATTTACCGAAATTGTCCCTTTTTCTCGTGTACATCTTGGTGTCTTTATTTACCTTGATCAGGTTGTGCTGATGTCATCCATAGGCAGTAAATTTTCCAACGAAGAAGGAATAGTTTTCAAAATTGCTATACCCATGATAGAACGTTATCTAATTTTTTTAAAATATTATTTTAAAGGAAAATTTCACAGCTTGAAGTAATGCTTTCAATATGTAAATAAGTAAAACTAACAAGATACTAAATAGTACACAGTGTGAGCTCAATTTTGTATTAAAAAAATATGCATTGAGATATTAAAAAGGTCAATATTTTAATAGGGATTACCTCTGAGTGATAAAATTATAAAAGATTTTTATATTCTTTATACTTTTCTTTATTTTCTATAACGAACATGCATTACTCTTACTGTCAGAAAAAATAAGATCTTAATTATATATTTATTGATAGAAATAAACTTAAGATAGTAAACAGACTAGCTTTCTGGGTTGATTTGGAAACCTAGAGTCAGATTTATATATAAGCAAAGCACATTATTGCCTCCAGTAAGACTTTAAATTTGCCAAAACCAAGTTCCCAATATTTCTTCCAGGGTTCTTATTGATCTAAAGTCATTGTTGAGAGATAATTTTCTCTGAGCATCTCCTGTTTCTGCATGTCTTTATTCTTAACTATCTTTTCTAGTACTTTTTTTTTAGTGATCAGCTTTGGAAGACATAGCATCTCCCTCCACAGCAAAGTGCAGACATGCTCAGTCCCATAATGAAAGATTCAGGTTCACTAAGTTGTGGGTTCCGCTCCTGTAACACAACCCACTGCATATGCAGTTATCACCTGGCCCTCTTTGCATCAACCTGTGATAATTGGGACCAATTCTCTGGCCACTGTTATTACTGTGAGTAACAAACTGCCCTTTGTCTCTGACCCTGGAACCTCATATCTTCTGCCATCATCCATGAAATCGTGGCAGGCTAACCTGTTAGCTTGCAAGTAGAGTACATCCTCAGATATTTCACAATTCTTGACAATTATCTGATTAGAGATATATTCCTGTGGCTTAAAAAAGTTCACTTTCTGTTGAAGTTTTATCAGTCATTTTTAACTCATTCTGTGAAAGAACTTAACAGACTCTTGTTGTAAACAAGTTTAGACAGGGAAGAATATAGTGAGAATGTAAACATGCATCCCTAGTGTGTTAGTTTCCTAGGGCTGCCATACAAAGTACCACAGACTGGCTGACTTAAGACAACAGAATTTTATTGTCTGGCAATTCTGGAGGCCAGAAGTCTGAATTCAGACTCTCGGCAGGGCCGTACTGTTTCCAAAGACTCTAGGGGAAAATTTTTTCTTGTCTTTCCCAGCTTCTGGTAGCTGCAGGTGTTTCTTGGCTTGTGGGAACATAAGTCCAATCTCTGCCTTCTTATACCGTCTCCCTTCTGTGTCTGTCTCTCCTTTTCTTTTTATACAGACACCAGTCATGTTGGATTTGTGCCCACCCTACTCCAGTATGACTTCATGTTAATTTAACTACTTGCATCTGAAAACACCCTGTTTCCAAATAAAGCCATATTCACAAGTACAGGGGTTAAGACTTCCACATATCTTTTTGGGGACATAATTCAACCCATAATACTTAGCAATTAAGATTATTAGATAATAGTGCATAGAAAGCTGGAAAGTAGAGTCTTTCAAAAAGGGGAATAGGGAGACACAGGCAATTAGTTACTGGGTAACCAAAACCAAACCAGTGGCTGTCAAGTTGATTTTGACTCACAGTGACCTCATGTGTGGCAGAGTAGAACTGTGCTCTATAGGATTTTCAATGGATGAGTTTTTGGAATTAGATTGCAGGGCCTTTCTTCCAAGGTGCCTCTGGGTGGGCTACAACCTCCAACCTTTTGGTTATCAGCAGAGCACGTTAACTGTTTATACCACCCAGAAACTCCAATCAGTGAATAGGGTGACCATTAATTTATTGTCACTTTGGAGTGTGAAAGAGGATGTTACTTAACAAAATAAATAAAGAGGACTAGATTTACAACATTTAGTAAATGACAAAATCACTCTAATGAGAGTAAGTGTTCAAACTATTCTATATCCCATGGCAGAACTGCTTAGCCTATTTCCCACACACATATTTTGTACACCAATTCTAATTTCCCATATTTCTTATGGATCCCACCAGTTGGCAGGCTGCTGGTTTCATGCATCCCACAGGCCACAACATGGGCCCTGGTACACCCTACTGGTACACCAAGTGGCCAGATGAGCAGCAGGCTTGAACACTTCTCCCAGCACCACCCAAGACCAGAAGGAGATCTGTCCCTAACCCCTTTATTTTTATCATCAAGAGCCCTGCATGCTGTCCTTAAAAGGGAGTTGTTATTATGTTGAGTTTGGAAGGAGTTAAGAAAAGAGAAACGAGGTATCTGGTTGTCATTCTGATTTCACATGGTGTTAGAGAACTCTATTCACTGAATACTGGATGCCACCATGATAGAAACTGGATTACAAAGTGGACATATACCAGACTCATCCTGGCTATACTAATGAAATTAGCAATAATGCTTTACTAAAAGTAAAACATCTAGGACAAATGTCCTATACAAGATGCTAGGCAATAGTCCCAAACCAGGACATATGATCATTCTACCTAGAACAGAATGTGGCGTAAGGCTGGTCTGACTTTCTCAGCCTCAAAGCTCTGATGTGAGCTACAGCAAAGGGACGAGTGGAAAGAAAATACAGCCAAAGTTACCATATGGATACGTGATCTCATGCCTATTATAAAGGAAGCCAAACATGAAAAATTTGTTCAAACTCACCTTTTCTTTCCCCTATTACTTATTCATTTTTCTCTTCACATTTCTTTCAGTATAGTGCATACAAATTTCTAATACTTGACTCAGGAGTCAGGAAAAGATAAGAAAGTAGATATAACTTTGTTGTTGTTAGGTGCCATTGAGAAAGTTCTGACTCATGGCGACCCTATGTATGACAGAACGAAACACTGCCGGTCCTACGCCATCATCACAATAGTTGTCATGTTTGAGCATAACTTAGAGAACCCAAATATCTGACACAAGTAATAATAACAATAACAACAACAATAACTCCTTCCTGCAATAGACAAAGTGTTATCTTAAATATATAAACCCTGGTAAGGGAAAGGTTGGTGGTTTGAGCCCACCAGCTGCTCCGTGGGAGAAAGATGTGGCAGTCTGCTTCCATAAAGATTACAGCTTAGTAAACCCTATGCAGCAGTTCTGCTCTGTCCTATCGGGTCATTATGAGTTGGAATGGGCTCAACAGCAATGAGTTTTGTTAAGGGAAATGTAGAGATAAAATTCAACATATGGTCAAATCATGTCACTATAAGGTTAAGATAGTAATAATATCCCCCATATCAGCTTTCTGGATTTAAACTCTTTCTTCTGTAAATACACATGTTTTATATACCTGAAGTCTGCAGAATTAAAAGCTTCGGTTTCTCCAATGGCACTTATCATTTTGAAAGTCATACACAGAATTCTTAAAGCCTAATGCCATTTTATATTTCATGGTTTGTAGATGTGTCCTTATTCCAGATATTTGAAGTGGATGTGAATCAGTGGTCAATAAAGGAATGATGATCATCAGATGTCCTTGCTAAATCCAAGGCTACAAGTTGTCAGATAATATGCTTAACATGAAAAACAAATAAGAAATAGAGAATGAAAGCACAAAAAAGCCAAGATTTTCTTGTAAAAAGTGGTAAATAAGATAATAATAACAATAATAATGAACAAAGTGAATGAAACACAAGTCCATGAATATTTAACATTCTATAGTGTATCATTTGGGAATTTTTGAACGCAAATATCAAACAATGTGTTATACAGGGAACAAAAAGTGATTGAGATTCAACTGGCTAAAAAATACTGAAGGAGAAAACAAAAGGATGGGAAGGTTGCAATATGTAAAAAGAGTGATTCACTCATCAATCATCCTACAGCTCCTTGGTTGGGATCTGCCTGTATGACTTGTACAGCTCTGAGAGCTGGCAGAGGCAAAATTCATGAGTAGTTTATCATGTTATTTACAAGACTGCACCCCATGAAACAATTAAATAATAATAAAGGATACACATACAGACTGGGAGTCCAAAAAGTGAATGTTAAGAGTCAGACAATGGAGAGATTAAATTTTGGAATGTTCATGTCACAACTAGGGAAGGCCCTAAACAAAATTGCAGAGGATATTTCCAGCTACCTCTATGCTTCCTTCCAAGTGAACGAATCTGTCTTAGTCATCTAGTGCTGCCATAACAGAAATACCACAAGTGGATGGTTTTAACAAAGAGAAGTTTATTTCCTTACAGTAAAGTAGGCTAAAAGTCCAAATTCAAGGTGTCAGCTCCAGGGGAAGGCTTTCTCTCTCTCAGCCTTCTCATCAGTGTTCCCCCAGACTAGCAGCTTCTCGGCACAGGGACCCTGGTCTAAAGGACGCGCTCTGCTCCAGGCTCTGCTTTCTTGATGGTATGAGGTCCCCCTGTCTCACTGCTCACTTCTGTCTTTTCTATCTCAAGAGATTGCCTCAGGACACAATCCAGTCTTGTAGATCAGGTCCTGCCTTACTAACACAAGTGCCACCCATCCTCCCTCATTAACATCATAGAGGCAGGTTTACAACATACAGGAATCACGCAGTAGCAGGAATCACACAGTAGCAGGAATCATGGCCTAGCCAAAATGATACACACATTTTTTGGGGGGACATAATTCAAACCATGACAGAATCCCTCCTTCTAGCCCCTGCCTGACTACAATTTTGGTTGAGTGCAGGCATTGTATTTGGGGCCCTGGTGGCGTGGTTCAAACCTACCAACCACTCCAAGGGAGATAGATGTGCCAGTCTGCTTCCATAAAAATTTACAGCCTTGGAAACCCTATGGGGAAGTTCTGCTCTGTCCTTTAGGGTCACTATGAGTTGGAATCGACTCCACAGCAATGGATTTAGTTTTTTGGTTTGCAGGCGTTATGCTCAAAGTTGTGGTCCCTAGAAAGGACTCCTCATCATAACACTTTTTGTACATAACATGATAATCAAAGTTTTACAAATTTGCTTAATCATAAAAATCTCTTAGCACCCTTGTTTACCGGGTCACACTGCAGACCATCTTAATTAGACTCTGTAAGGGAAGGCCCCGGGAAACATTTGTGTTAACAAATGACTTCTATGATCAAGAAAGTTCAGAAAATCAGTGAGAAACCAAGTATACCTTTGTAAAATGAGTATTAGGGTCTTAAACTGATAATCCTCACAAGATATATATATGCTTAATAGATTCCTCATAGATGCATTCAAAATGAGATGTTGGGAAGAATATTGAATATACCGTGGACTGACGAAAAGAACAAACAAATAAGACTTAGAAGAAATACGAGAATGCTTCTTAGAAGCAGGCATCATGCTTACTTTGGACATGTCATCAGGAAAGACCAATCACTAGAAAAGGTCGTCATGTTTGCTAAAGCAGAGGGTCAGCAAAAACAAGAGAAATCTTCAATGAGATGGTTTAACAGAATAGCCACCAAGAATGGACTCCAACATACCAATGATCATGAAAGTGGCATAGGACCAGGCAACATTTGATTGTATTATACATAAGATCGCCATGAGTCAGAGCCAACTCAATGGCAACTAACAATAACAAGTACTGTATCCTGACCTGAAGAGCATCTCCAACAGTGCAACAGCACAGTACTAGGCTCAGGAACACTGACTGATATGCAAATGTGGGAATTTCAGGTACCATACCGCAGAGACTGGGAAAACTATTTTTCATATTCCTTGAGAGAATATTTTGGTACTGGCCACAATTTTGATTAAAGGAGAGGAGGTGCTGGACAGTGTCTTTTTGAGTGAAGGATTTTTTCCAGTGGAGAAATTTACAAAGGAAAAGTAACAAGGTCCACTTGAAAGCAAATCCAGTTCCATTTCTATTTTCCAGGATTAAATGCTCACTGCAGCTGATTTTCAGCTCAGCACTAACCAAGTTTGCTATGAGACTGATCCCCATGTAAATGCTCTTGCCTTCCAGACCTAAGGATGGTTTTCAATTAAGTTGTTGTCTAAAACAGAAAAAAAATCTTTTTATGGACTGAATTTTTTTCTTAAAAATTCTCCAAAAAATGAGATTCAAATTATAAAAGTGCTGAGAAAAATAGTCAATTCAAATGCTTTGTATCTTAGAGAAGAATCATATCATTGCTAAATGGTAACAAGTAGATAAAAAAGAAGCAACACACTCGAAGACTACAAATTGCAATTCTTGAAAATTCCACAAGTACTTGCCTTTCTGTAATCTCCAAAGAAGGGAAACAAGTGACCAGCATTTCTAAGAGAATTCTGTACTTCCAACCACTGATACGTAAAATCAAATTTAATCTTGATGAAAATGACCTCAATTTAGATAGGGAAATATCAGCTCATGGGGCCAAAGTTGATGAAGGTACGTTGAAACATACCTGCGCTTAGTCTTATTTTAACTAAGGTGGTTTATCTGCACAATCTTGGATAAAACCAGCTATGATGCTGAAGTTCTCTCACGCACATTGAAGCTAACTGTTTTCTCTTCTGGCTTGAAGAAAAAAAGAAGATAGAAGAAGCTCCTAGATTCTTACATGGTGTGTGAATCCACTTAACACAATTATAATGCCCAATTAATCTTAGCAACATGAGTGATGAATCATTTCTCCAGGTGTCTCTTCAAAAGAGAGTAAATTTAGTTCCAACAGTTGACTATTGTTTTAAACCAATTGTAATCTTGCCAGATTAATCGGGAAGCTAATAATTGAACTCAAATCCATATTTAAAATACTCTCTCCTCAGGCACCACATAACAGCACACTGACTACCCAGGATACCAATGTTTCCAGGTAAAGTGAGGAATAACGACTGAATTCCATCATTCGCTTCCCTTTTTTATCTTGATTTGAGGGTATCTCCTGCCATCTACTGATAGACAAAAAAGATTTAAATAATTTTTCTGAATCTTTTGGCCATTATACTATAGATGATCAGTTGTTATCTTTTGCTTGAATGTGAAAAATCACCTAATACATCAGGATTTTCACATCCAAAAACTAGCAATTGGTTTTCTCCTAGTGGAAAACTTTTCATTGCATTAACAGCATTTTACATTTACAGCATTATAGTAGAAGAAAAAATATCATTGGCTCTAAAGTCACAGACTCTAGTTCTTGTGCCAGCTCACCCAAGGACATACTATCTTGTTCTCAGCTTCATTTCCTTATTCTAAAATCAAAGTATTGGCAGAGAGGGAAACAGTGCCTCCCAGCTCTAAAATGTTTTAATTCTTACAGGACATTTGAGTTCTTGATAAATACAGCTCCAAAGAACAGGTCATTTACGGTGTACTCAGTTTTACAGATGGTTCCATTAAAAACCCGGAAGGACTACCCCCCCCGCCCCGGGTGACCGTCACAGAATCCCTCTGCTGCCCTGCCTTCAGCGGACAATTTCTTCCCATTTTGTCTCTTCGATCCAAACACTGCACTTGGGGGCTGTCCCCAGTGTGAAGCATCTTTAGGAGCTGTCTGCTTCTCCTTCTCATGCTGACACGGCCGTTTTCGCTGAGGAAGACTCCACTGCGTTCACACAGCGAAAGTCAACAGGGAAATAGCGATTACGCTGTTGAATTTAAATGGCTTTGCCACATACACTGCAGCTGACCCCAACTCCCAGTTGGGCGATAGATATATTTGATTCTTTGTCTAACCTTTAAGAGTAGTCCGTCCAACGACTCCTCACTTATCTGAGGGTCACTTATCCAGTAGCTTCAAATGTCTAGGACACCACAGAGAACCAAAGACGGACAAAAAAAAGGGCCTCTGAGAAACGTTTTTAAAGGTCTCCAAGAAGCCGGGATGCATGTTAGCTAACTCATTCACTAAAGTTCATGCACTTAAAGCTTGAATTTCTTCTGCCCCATTCGGAGACATACATCATCAATATAAATAAATTTCTAAGCTCAGCCATGTTGAAATTTTTAGCCACTGCCATTTAGAAGCAGCAAATTAGATATGGGGGGGAAAGTCTATTAGATTCAGGAATAGCAGTCATGAGAAGTGATAGCCAAGAATCTGACATTAAATAGAAAAAATGAAAATGTTATATTATCTTAACTGAATCTTTTAAGAAAGCAAAGAAGTGTGTAATTCATTTTAGAAAGGTTAGCGTTAAAATTTGTAAAAGTAAAAAGTGGTCAGAGGCCGTAAAGGTATAAGCTTTAGATAAGAAAAATTCACTCTGTAGATTTCCTCATTTCTAAATGATTTTAGAAAGATGAAGTGTTCGTATAGATTAAAAAAGGAGCTGACACAGCTAGGTTCTTCCATGGCCCAGATCTTCAACTCAAAGATGTTGATTTTCCACTGGACTTTCCTAGCCTACTTCCTTAAACTACACCCTCAACTCCCAGATTCTTAAGAGTATAGTTTGTTGTTGTTAGTTACCATCAAGACAATTCTGATTCACGGCGACCCTAAGTGATATAGAGTAGAACTGCCCCATAAAATTTTCTTACTGTAATCTTAATAGAAGCAGATCACCAGGTCTTTTCTCCCGAGGTACCACTGGGTGGGTTTAAACTGCCAACCTTTATGTTAGCAGGCTAGCACAAACCTTTATGTTAGCAGGCTAGCTATTTCAAACCTTAACTTTCTTAATAGTCAAGGTTCTTCTCTATTGACATCATTGATCAAAACCATGATGCTCTTGAGAGCCTACAAAGTTGTAGTATTATGTGTCCCTGTTATGGGTTGAATCGTGTCCCCCAAAAAGTTATGTTAAAATTCTAACCCCTGTTCCTGTAAATATGACCCTGATTGGAAACACAAGTCATTTTGTTTGTTAATGAGGCCATATCAGAATAAAACCAAAAAAATGAGAAAAACCGGTTGCTGTTGACTCAATTCCATCTCATAGTGATCCTATAGGACAGAGGAGAACTGCTCCACAGATGTTTACAAGGCTGTATGTAATCTTTGTGGAAGCAGACAGCAATATCTTTCTCCCATGGAGTAGCTGGTGGGTTCGAACTGCCAACCTTTTGGTTAGCAGCTGAACTCTTTAACAACTGCACCACCAGGGCTCCTTATACCAGAGTAAGGTGGGCCCTAAACCTAATCACTTCTGAGTGCTGTCTTATAAAAAGAGCATAAGAGACACACGCGCATACACACACCATGTGTCAACAAAGGCAGATGCATCTATAAGCTGCAAAGGAACACCAAGGATTATGTCAGCTGCTAGAAACTAGAGAGGGAGGCTCATAGAAAGAATCAACATGACCAAGACTCTGATTCAGACTCCTAGCTTCCAAAATTGAGAGACAATAAATTCCTGTTCTTTAAAGCCATCCATTCATGGTAAATTTTGTTATAGCGGCACTAGGAAGCTAACACAGGCCCTCTATAAAATGGCTCCTGGCTAGGACACTGATGCAGTACTTCTGTTTTGTTCTTGTTTATCAAATCAAGCCAAATGACCGCGATTCACAATTTGGAATGTGGTCTTCTTCTCTCAGAAGCCTCCTCTATAACTAAGTTATTTCCCCACGTCCTCAGCGAGACCTTCTCTACCATTCAAACACAAGCAGGGCCCAGGTTTATCCCAAGTAAGTTTGAACAGGCTCGCAAGGCAGACCAGGCAAGTCTTTCATCACACTTGACCTTAGTTTCCACCATTAGTACTGTCATGTGAAGCAAAGTGTGTCAAAAAACAAAAATGTGTAACAGATTGCAGGAAAAAATATGAATATGCTTCAGCCTCCCTCGGATTTGCCCTTTTACTGTCATGCACTGGGGTGTGAAGAAGCACAGCTTGGGAGGAATCCGACCTACTCTGTAAAGGTCATGAAAGTTTCCAACAGAAAGTGATGACTCATGTTCCATACATCCTGATATTTCAGAGTGTTCAGGGAAAATGCAATCTAGTCCAACACACCCTTTCTTTCCATCGTTTTCTTGCCAGTCCACAGAACTGAGTTTCACTACAAAGGGAAGTTCAAAAACCAAGGTGAGGGAAATGGCTAATGTGAACAAAAGTTCAAAAGCAGGGCAAGAGGCAGGCTTCTCTGCGCCTGGTGTTTATGAAAGAGGCAGGTTTCATCCAAACACACAGATCTTTCTCATACAAATATGTGGCTCAGTGTTTTGGCATCTTTCAAAGCAGAGTTGTAGAGACTGCCTTTCCTCCCCAGTTCTGTACACACACATATGCACGCACACTCAACACCAGCTTTGAAATCTGCTGGTATTGTTTCAGAACTTGAAACACATCCAGCATTTGACCTTAATTTTCCAGCACTTCAGGAAGCAGGAATTCTCACACCCTAAGGCCTCTTGTGGAGCCTGGTGGTGCAATGGATAAGAACTTGGCTGATAACCAAAAGGATGTCAGTTCGAATCCACTAGCTGCTCCTTGGAAACTCTATGGAGCAGTTCTACTCTGTCCTATAGCATCGCTATGAATCAGGATCGACTCGACAGCAACGGGTTTTTGGTTTGGTAAGGCCTCTTGTGGGAGCCCTGGTGGCACAGTGGTTAAGAGCTATAGCTGCTAACCAAAAGGTCAGCAGTTCGAATCCACCAGCTGCTCCTTGGAAACCCTATGGGGCAGTTCTACTTTGTCCTGTAGGGTTGTTATGAGTTGGAATCGACCCGATGACAATGGTTTCATTGGTTTTTTTTTTTTTAAGGCCTCTTGTTAAACGAGGCCATGGAAATATCTGCCTAAAGATGCTTAATTGTACACCCTACTTATATATCCTTTTCCCTTCTCACTGAAAACACACAAGGCCACATGTTCCAAATCTTGATACAAATTCCTCGTCTAACAATCAAGCAATATGGCTGCATAACACACATATACAGCTTGGGAGGTCAGTTTGCCACCTGTGTGTGGATCTAGGAAACTAAAGGGATTCCTTTCAGGGTGCGGTGGTACAACAATCAGCCCCAACCTTTCTCTGTTCTGTGTCACAGTGCTCAATACTCAGATCCCCAAGGAAGAGTTTAGGTCAGTGTCTTTCTTAACCTGGGAAAGGTAAGACTTTTTGATTGACAGAATCAGCAAGACTGCATGCAGTGAGGGAGGTGTGGTCTCCCAAAGAAAAAAGTGGATGTTGTTACCAGAGGAAACAGGAATGAATGCTGGGCAGGCAAAATCAACAGGCTAGCTCTACTGCAGGGAAGTAAAAAGATGCCAAAGCTCAGTTAAGATCTTAGGAGGTGATTGAGACTTTAATGAGGATCCATGGGGACTTTGCTGAGGTAATTTTCCCATGTGTCTGATTAGAACTGTGCTCCCTAGGGTGTTCAATGGCTGTGATCTTTATGAGATAGATGTTCAGGCCTTTCTTCCGAGCCACATTTGGGTAGATTCAAACTGTTAACGTTTCAGTTAGTAGTCGAGACTTAACTATTTGCACCTCCCAGGGACTCCTTTAATATGGGATTATGCACTCCAAAAGAAAAAATAACTCAAAAAAAAAACCTGAAAGGAAAGGACGTTTAAGACCAACTTTATTAAAGCCATTGAACAGCTTAGTTGGTTCAATTATCTTATCCTGTTAAGGGATCGAGGGAGAAAAAAATAAAGAGGTATTTCAAGCCTCTCCCAATCCTATGTCAAAATAAAAATTGCACAAGAAACTCCTAATTCAGAAAATCATAGAATATTTAAGTTGGAAGTAATCTGTTCAGGCCTGGGCCAGCGATTTACTCGGTGTGGAAATTCTCTCTACAAGGTCTTGTATCTTTTGCTTCTACTCCTGTATTTCATCATTGCACAGCTCTAATCAACAGAAGATTGTCTTGATATACAATAAATATGTTTACCCATGAGTCCCACCTATAGATTCTCATTCTGCTATCTACATGGAAAAAGAAAAACTATTTTGCATTTTCATGACAGCTTTTCAAACGTTTGGATCATGGCCACTATCCCCCTCCCAAAAAAAAAAGAAAAATGATCCCTCTAGGCCCTAAGGAGCCCTGGTGGTGCAGTAGTGGTTAAGCGCTCAGCTGCTAATCAAAAGATTGGCAGTTTAAACCCACCAGTCGTTCTGCGGGAGAAAGATGTGGCGGTCTGCTCCTGTAAGGATTACAGCCTTGGAAACACTTTGGGGCAGTTCTACTCTGTCCTACAGGGTCGCTATGTGTCAGAATCCACTTGATGGCCATGTTTGTTTGTTTGTTTGTTTTTCCCTGTAGGCTGAACAAGGCCAGTTTCTTTAAACAGTTTCTCATGGCACTTTGCTAACTCTTCCATTCTTGTAGTCCTCTCCAGTGCAAGCACTAGCTGTGCATACATGAATATAATTTTTTTTTCTCTTACCTTGTCCCAGAAAAGAGTTCTGCTGGCTGAGTTCCAGTTTGTCAATGCCTCTTTAAAAAAAAAATCTGATGCCCAAAATGAAACACAATATCTCAGAGTCAGAAAGCAAATGCACTGCGTTCAGCACACTTCACAGATAGGCTACCATATGTCACTAAGTGTTTCGGGATCTGCTGTCATTGAGGAGGAAGTACAGACTGCAGGGGAGTCAAGACAGAGTCCAGGTTCTGTTCCAGTATCATTCAGTGTGAAATAGACCCTATATAAGAAAAACAACAGATGTAATGTGCTGCTTTCATATGGAACTCTTCCAACATGGGAATATCTTATCATAGTCTCATAGTCACAATCTAATGTTGCCTCACACCCACTAGGCGAAATTCCCCTGGGATTTGTTAGAAGAGGAAACTGTCTTGAAAGAAATTTTTCAGGCACATTAGAGCTGACAGAAATCAGTTCTGATGTCAGGACTGGGTCTGTGTAGGATCTAACTAGGAACACAGCCCAGGTGCACTCAATAAGCCATCACAGCCTGCATTGAAAACTAAATTGTAGATGTTACTGACACAGAAGATTTTGACTATCTCTAGTATGGGGGTAAGAAGGGAAAATGAAGGTTTGGAAGGTAGGAGGTTGTCAGCACAGGCAGATTTTGTTAATGGAATATCAAGAGCACATTTCACAAGATCGGTACATTCCCCGTGCCTGCTAGAACAAACAACATATAGGAACCTCCTTTGCTTTGCAGTTTATTGTAAACTGTCCGGCTCCATGTGATTTTACAACTGTTTCAGCTAATTCTGAGATTTTAAAATCCAGCTCAGGGAGAATTTTGTGCATTTATCCATAAATGCACAAGACAGTTCCGAAGCCAGGGGATACCTTCCATTTCCCTAACTTATATTTCTTATATGTATATGCATATATATATATAGCCTATCCCAACTCATATTTCTTATATGTATGTACATGTATATGTATACATATATTTGCATATATAAATATATATATTTAATATATATGATATAAATGTTTATATTATATATTTATATTTTATATATTTATATTTGATTATAATTAATTTATATATTTATATTTTCACATATAAATATATAAAAACCCATTGCCATCAGGTTGATTCCAACTCATAGCGACCATATACGACAGAGTAAAATTGCCCCACAGGATTTCCAAGCAGCAGCTGGTGGATTCGAACTGCTGACCTTTTGATTAGCAGCCGAACTCTCAACCACTGCACCACCAGGGCTCCATACACATGCATACACATACATGTGAGATATATATATATATGTCATAATATTCTTCCTTTAATCCAAACTTAATTATTTACTTTCCAGACCTCCTAAGCAATGACAATCAATTCTCCATGCTACCCCTAAACTTCTTCTTCTTACCACTGAAAATAGTAATGCAGTAGTTACTATGTGTTTAAATGTGACAGTGAACTTTGTTTCATTTAGCTGATTTTGAACTCTGTCTTGTCCAAAGAAAAATAAATGAAAATTCTTTATTGTCTCTCTGGCTAGAGCTGACTACACATTGCCTGTGCATGCCTAGATAGGGATTGTAGCATTTCGCATCCTGTGGCACAACCCTGCTTGAGATGAAACGTGTGTCATACTGGTATTCTGTAGAAGCATGGAATACTATCTCATGCATATTTCAAGAGAAGCCTGACAAAGCCTATCCAATTTGGAAAGCCAGCCTGTGACATAACCTTCACTTTGTTGAGAGGCACACCACTTCCGATATAATATAAACTGCTGCATCCCAAAGGCAACATATTGGGATATCTGTAGGAAGCAAGTAGGTATAGAAAATCACCTATATTTTTATATACACGTGTTAAATGGAAAATAAGTCCCCTGAGGGCAGAGGTTTTGTTGTCATTGTCTGTTTTGTTCACTGATTTATCCCAAGCACCTAGAACAGTGCCTAATGCATACTTGTTGAATGAATGATATGGTTGAGAATCATTGTTTTAAGTACAAGCCTGAGAAGGTATTGTCACTGGACCCAATATTCTGCTTATAAGTAGTAAGAAGTAAACAATCTCATGTTGGCAAATATCAGCATATAGATTAACGTGGTGACCAGCATCAACGAGGAAGCTCAGTAGAAGATAGTATTTGTATCAGTGTAGATACAGAAAATGGTGCTGGTGTCTTATTGACTAAGGACTCATTTTTCCTGTCTTTCTATATTACACAAAATAGTTTACAAAGAAAAGACTGGCAGTCTTCATAGCCAAGTATTTTCTTCTGTATGTCTACTAGGAGTTTAACACCCTTTTAACTCAAGCTATTACATGGTGTTAAAACAAAGAATAGGACAGAGAAGCTGAGCCCTGATACCACTAATAATCTCTCAGAAGTAAGATTAGACCAAGAAAAAGAAAAGTCAGAGTGCAAACGGCATCAGAAAAGAAGAGACTGGGATGCTGAGGACCAAATATAAACAAACATACAAGACTGAAGCAGAAAGACAGAAGTGTGGTTGCAGGCCACCAGAAGACCTTCAGGAGGATCTAGGCAAAGGAGCAGAGTCCAGAGGAAAAGTCCACTAGCCTCTCCATTACCCACACTGAAGGATGGAGAAGAGAAAGCGAGAGGTCCCTTGGCAGATGTGCTTGACTGTCACTACAGTTCTCGTGATTGTTGATTTACTCTATGTTCTTGTCTGTTTAACAAAGAGCAGATCTGGTAGACAGACCAGTGTGTCCTCATGAAGATCCTATAAACAAATTTAGCATTGATTTTCTAGTCAGATAACATTAGCCGCATTATTTCTGATAAAAAAAAATTATGTATTCATAAATTCCTTATACATAAGTGACATTGTTCCTCTAGGAACGTCCAAATTCTCCTTTTATTATTTGTATAAGTAAAAACTACAGGTTAAGTAGCTTACTTATGCTTGTTGGAGGTAGTAGCAGAGCCGGGAAAATCCATACTGATCCATATCCTACATATTTCACTTAAATTGCTAAATAGTTTGTTTTGATGGTTTCACAAAAATTCTGTAATTGTGCCACATTTAGAAATGAGAGATAGGAAGAAAATATTTACTACAGGGATGCATTCGTTTTCATTTGGACACAGAGGCTAAAGGTTTAAGAGCCTTGAATCAAATATTGTTTACTCTTTTTGAATATATTATTTTATTTTGTTGTTATTGAGATTATACACAGCAAAACGTAACCAGTTCAACAGTTGCCACATGCACGATTCAGTTACATTGATTATTTTCTTCGAGTTGTGCAACCATTCTCACCCTCCTTTTCTGAATTGTTCTTTCCTCATTGACATAATCTCACTGTCCGCTAAGGTTCCTATCTAATCTTTCAAGTTGCTGTTGTCAATTTGATCCTATATAGCTAGATCTTAAAAGAGCATAATGCTCTAGGCAGACATTCTTTACTAGTTAAGCTAAACTATTTTTTGGTTTTAAGAGGACTTCGGGGATATTTTTGGTTTAAGGTTTAAAGATTATCTCAGAGCAATAGTTTTGGGGTTTCATCCAGCCTCCATGCCTCCAAATATTGTTTATTCTCTGCATGGAATTAATTTTAAGGGCTAGCATCTTTAGGTTCAATACCAACCATACTTAGGCTGCCCAATCCTGATGAGTAAGCCAGAATCTATGTTGTGGGTTGCTGAAAATTAATATTCAGGTACATTGGAATCAAAATTATCTGTACTTTAAAAGTGTTAAAACTGGCTCTGAGGCACAGCGTTCTGCCAGATTCTAGATAACATAGAAAGATTCTCACATATGTGGAGCTGTCAGAGGAATGGAGAAGGGCCAAGTTCTGTCATCCAGTTCATATTTTCAAGGGAAGATTGGCGCCCTTGGGACTGACTCCTGAGACCTTTCCCAGGAAAATCATCTACTGTCCCTGATAGAATCTGCACATGTGGGAACTTGGGAATCACTCTCAAATGAGATTCTAAAGAAACTTCTTTGTTTCCAAGTCATCATTTCATCCCAAATGAAGACAGAAACTAAGCCTTCCAATTAGAAAGTTCCACAAATGGCAACGAATTTGGGCTTAGTGATTGTAGCTTTTTATTTCATAGACCTTAACGCCATAGACCTGGTTTTATGTGTATAAAAATAAAAATGAAGCTTAATTCAACCAAATTGAAATGTACCTCTTTCATTCTACAATAGCCATAAAGTAACTATTGAGGTGAATATTATTATATTATGCCAATATGCTCTTCAAGGATATGAGCACTGGGGAAGGAGAAGTACAAAAGGCTATCACTACAGAGTTATGGAAAAAGTGTGGACCAGAAGCCAGAAGGATCACTCTGGCCCAATCTCCCAGCTAAGTGGTGTATGGTGTAGGGAAAGTCATGTAACAGTTTTTTGCCTCTGTTTCTCTATTAAGGAGCTGAAAAATGCATGATGGTGACAATAATAATAAAGACAACAACAAGAATAGCTAGTTTGGGAGGCTTATTACTTGCAATTTTGGTGAAGCCTCTCAACAACCCTATGATGTAAGTATTATAATTATTATCTCCATTTTACAGTTGAGGAAACCGAGGCTCAGGCGGATTTACCAATTTGCTTAGCTATGCAAACGAAGGCAGGTTTACTGTGAAATTAATGAATTTTCAGCTTCAGATCTCCTTATTTGCACAGGTCCCTTCAACTTTGTATTCTCTAACTTAAAGACGGCATCTAAAACGGTGTGAGTTCCAAGCCCTACAGAAGTTGGATTCACTCCTATTGCAAGCAAGAGGTGGAGTTAGAATTCAGATACAATTGGTCCAAACCTGGAGCCTGAGATCCTACTTGCTCTGCTCAACTCACTCTTTTTAAAGTTTCCATTGTTCTCCATAACCTCTAAGTTATCTTATCTCTGCCTCATCCCTGAAGTTTCTTACATCTCAGGTAATAGGCTTGTGTATATTTCCTTGAGAGAGTCATTTCGCAAAGTAATGTTTAAGGGCTGGTCAGGATATTTTTCTGAACAACAAAAAATTATAATTTCTCCTAGAAATTATAATGCCACCTTCCTCTCTGTTTATGGGGAAGTAGCAGAGTATCAAATGTTCTATGACAGACAGCAAAAGTCCAAGTTCTAATCCCAGTTATTCCTGATTTGCTAATGGTGTGCGGTGCTTCCCTGTCCAAACTATTCCTTAGGCGTAACACTTTCACCAGCACAGGATTGCTAGCAGAGTAAATAATCACGATTATGATAAAGAAACCTTGCTAATACAACAAATACCACTTGATTTCCCTTTACACTGTGTAATAGTCACAACTCTCTTGGTAAGGAAAGTTAATTAAGTGGACAGTCAAATCACATGTTTTAAATTCAATATAGAATATGAAACACACATCTGAACACATAACCAAGAGTTTATTTTCACTTCTCACTGACTCCTTGATTCTCAGTTGTTTCATTGGCATTTATTCATCCATTCATTTGAAAATGTTTATTAAACAGCTACTAAGTGTCGGATGCTCTTCTAAGCCTTGGGGCTACAACACTGTCATAGGTGGAATTCTAAGATGTCCTCGAAGATCCCTGCCCCTGATGTACATGTCCTATATAATTCCCTCCCCTTGAGTGTAGGGAGCACCTGTGAATATGATAGGTTACCACTCCTGTGATTAGGTTATGTTACGCAGCAAAGGTGAAGAGATTTTATGGTTGTAATTAAGGTCCCTAATCAGCTGACTTCAGGGTAATCAAAAGGAAGATGATCCTGGGTGGGTCTGACCTAATCAGATGAGCTTGAAAACAAGGTCTAGAAGTAAGAGACTTTCCTACTGGCTTTGACAAAGTAAGCTGCCATGTCATGAGAAAGCTCATGGCTGGGACCTGAGGGCAGCTTCTAGGAGCTGAGAATACTCCCTCCTCCATCCACAACCTGATACAACTCAAGAAAAAGGGGACCTCAGTCCTACGACTATGAGAAATCGAATTCTGCCAACAACCTGAGTGATCTTGGAAGAGGACCCTGAAGCTCAGAGGAGACTACAGCAGCCAGACAGCACCTTATTCACACCAGTCAGACCCTGAGGAGAGGACCCAGTTAACTCACCTGTGCCCAGACTCCTGATCCATGGAAACTGTGAGATAATAAATATGTGCTGTTTTAATCTGTTAAATTTGTGGTAATTTGTTACACATAATGGAAAAGTAATATAAACAGTGAACAATATAGACAAGGTCTCTGCTCTCATGGAGCTTTAAATCTAGCGAAAGAGATAGGAAAAAAGCAGCTCAAAAATGAACAGTATTATTTCAACTAGTGACATGTACAATGAAGAGAATACAAAAGGGTGAGACTGAGGGCAGGACCCACATTAGGTAGGATGGCCAGAGAAGATTACACTGAATGATGAGGGGAAAAAAAGCGAGCCACAAGAGAATGAGTGGGAAGAACATTCCAGGCAGAGAAAATAGCAAGGGAGAAGGCCCTCAGCTACACTGCCCATATCATTACAGAAGTAACTCCAAGAGTCACATGGAAATACAGCTACATAACCTCATTCATGCAATGAATGCTTAATTTAATAAAAATGTAAAACAGCCAAAAAAAATATGCCTTGGTAGAGTGGGTCCTATCGGACACTAATCAGTTTAAGTGCCATTAGCAAAAGTTCTAATTATAGTAGCCTTTTAAATTTGGCTTTTCTTCAACCTTTGCCGGGGGGAATTTGCCTTATAGGACACAGCACTTAGTACATAATGTAAATTCAAAAGGACAGTTATTGAATTGCAGTAATTTCTTCAACTTTATTTAAAGTTTCATGTTTGTTTGCTTCTTTGGGGGAAGAATGATGTTCCCTATTAGGAAGACATAAAAATAAAGAGCACTTAAATTGTGCTCTATCCAAGACTTCTGATCTGTAAGTCAGGATTTCAATTATTAATATACAGTGTTGTTATTGTTAGGTGCCATCGAGTCAGTTCTGACTCATAGTGACCTGATGTACAACACAACGAAACACTGCCCGGTTCTGTGCCATCCTTACGAAGATTGAGCCTATTCAAGCCTATTGTTGGAGCCACTGTGTCAATCGATCCTTTGAGGATCTTCCTCTTTTTCGATGACTCTCTACTTTACCAATGATGATGTCCTTCCCCAGGGACTGATCCCTCCTGATAACATGTTCAAAGTACATGAGATGAAGTCTCGTCATCCATGCCTGTAAGGAGCACTCTGGCTGTATTTCTTCCAGGACAGATTTGTTCCTTCTTCTGGTAGCCCATGGTATATTCAATATTCTTCACCAGCACCATAATTCAAAGGCATCAATTCTTCTCAGGTCTTCCTTATTCATTGTCCAGCTTTCACATGCATATGAGGTGATTGAAAACATCATGGCTTGGATCAGGAGCACTTTAGTCCTTAAAGAGACATCTTTGCTTTTTAAAACTTTAAAGAGGTCTTTCAAAGCAAATCTGCCCAGTGCAATACATCATTTGATTTCTTGACTGCTGCTTCCATGGGTGTTGATTGTGGATCCAAGTAAAATGAAATCCTTGACAACTTCAATCTTTTCTCCGGTTATCATGATGTAGCTTACTGGTCCAGTTGTGAGGATTTTTGTTTTCTTTATGTTGAGGTATGACCCATACTGAATGCTGTGGTCTTTGGTCTTCATCAGTTACGTGCTTCAAGTCCTCTTCACTTTCAGCAAGCAAGGTCGTATCATCTGCATATCACAGGTTATTAATGAGTCTTCCTCCGATCCCGATGCCACGTTCTTCTTCATATAGTCCAGCTTCTTGGATTATCTGCTCAGCATACAGATTGAATAAGTATGGTGAAACGATACAACCCTGACACACACCCTTCCTTAAACCATGCAGTAACCCCTTGTTCTGTTCGAACAACTGCCTCTTGGTGTATGCACAGGCTGCATGAGCACAATTAAGTGTTCTGTTATTCCCATTCTTCACAATGTTATCTATAATTTGTTATGATCCACAGAGCCAAATGTCTTTGCATAATCAATAAAACACAGGTAAACATCTTTCTGGTATTCTCTGTTTTCAGCCAAGATCCATCTCACATCAGCAATGATATCCCTCATTCCATGTCCCCTTCTGAACCCGGCTTGAATTTCTGGCAGCTCCCTGTACATGTACTGCTACAATCGTTTTTTAAATTATCTTCAGCAAAATTTTACTTGAGTGTGATATTAATGATGTTGTTTGATAATTTCCACATTCAATTGGATCACCTTTTTTTGGAATAGGCATGTATATTGATCTTTTCTAGTCTGTTGACCAGGTAGCTGTCTTCTAAATTTCTCAGCATACATGAGTGAGAGCTTGCAGCATTGCATCCGTTTGTTAAAACATCTCAGTTGGTATTCTGTCAATTTCTGGAGCCTTGTTTTTCACCTTCAGTGTAGTTTGGACTTGTTCCTTCGGTACCATCGGTTCTTGATCAGATGCTACCTCCTGAAATGTACATATACAGTAGAAAGACTTATTAAATGAGTAAATACACAATGAGATAATATTGATAATTTTGAGTAGCTGGCTTTTAGCTCTGTTTACTGAGGTCTATGTAATAGGCCCTGTGTGGTGTCATTAAATCTATGAAACATTAAAAAAATACTATTATTAGTAGTAGTACCATTTTTAATAAGGAAACTGAGGCTTAGAAATATTAAGTAATTTTCTCAATTATCATACAACTATTAAGTGGGGAAGTTGGCACTTGAACCCAGGTGATGACTCTAAAACCCAGCCTGTACACCACTGTTGTTGCTGTATGCCGTCAAATGGATTCCAACTCATGACAACCCTATAGAACAGAGTAGAACTGCCCCATAGGGTTTTCTAGGATGTTATCTTTACAGGAGCAGATTATCTGGTCTTTTCTCCTGTGGAGCGGCTGTTAAGTTCAAACCTTCGACATTTTGATTAGCTGCCAACAGCTTAACCAATCACTACTTATATGATAATGGCAATAATGACTAAGACTTATTGAGTGCTTACCACAAGCCAGGTACTATACCAAGCACTTTACATATATTATCTCATTTAATCCTCAAGGCGACAGTATGAAATAGGCACTGTCAATGTTTCCCATTTTGTAACAGATGACGCTTAGTCTCAGAGAGGTTAAAAACTCACCCAAGGTCACTGAACTTCTCGGGTGTTCAGTCCCCTCATCAAAATGGGAACAATGGCAGAGCAGAGATTTGAACCCTGGCAGTCTAGTGGCACCACCCATACTTGGAACCATAATTACTACAAAATATATGTAGCATATTTTCTATTCTTCATCAATCTAATAGCAGGTTTATGAAGCCAAACTAATTTTGTTTGGACATTTTAACTTATTCTTGATCATTAACTTTTTAATTAGTTTGAGTTGCCTATTTTCCTTTCCTCTGGACTCTCTAATTATTTTAGATTGCTTGGTCGGTGTTGAGGGGCTGGAGTAAGGTATTTTCTCCTGTCCCTCCCCTCAGCTCAAATTTGAATAGTAACTAAAATGTCATGCTCTGCAATTGAGGCTAATAGAATCAATTAAAACAGATGTGAATTGCTGGTTTGTAGAACAACCTATCGCATGATGTATTTACTAAATATGGGGCTAAGGAGACCAGGGGACTTCCTCGTGTTGTAGAGAGAAGTCCAACATGACCTCTAAATCCAGAAGTAGAAACATTGGTCAATCTAAGCAAGGTGGTAAGGGTATATCCTAAGGAAAGGAATATGGCTAACTTTAAAAAAGAAGTTCTAATTTAAACATTTGTATTGTAACCTTTCCAAAGCAGTAAATGTGCAATAGGAGGAATGTGATTTGCATGGAATCTAGGAAAAGGAGAGGCAAAAAGGAAACATCTGTCGGTGTTTATCCAGCTATGTCCAGGGAAGAAAGGACTCTCAGACTAAAGCAGTGTTTTTCAAATTGTGTGTTGTGACCTACTAGCAGGTGGTGATATTAAATTATTGGCTGGCAACAGGCATTTTTAATAACTAAAATAGATCAGAAAGTACTGCATGAAGTAAGATTAAGCATTGTTTCATGAAACTTTTGTTTCTGCTGTTAAGTATCTATATATACATATGTATATGTACGTGTATGTGAATATGCACGTACTGAGGTTGGATGCGACAACGCATTTCTCTCTGTGGCTCTTGGTCAAAAAGTTGGAAAGCCATTGGTATACAGAACTTACTTCAGTTTTCTAAACCAGTGGTTCTCTGACGTTATGAATACTTAAATCACCCTCCAAAAAAGGCAAAATTGGGAGCCTGTGTAGGGTTGCCAATATTTTCATTGCCCCAACTTTAAAAAAAATAAAGCTTTATCATTTCCCAAAATCAAGCAGCTCTTTAATGTTAAATATAACAATGACATAATCACAGAATAAAGCACGTTCTTTAAAATTAAATATATTTAACTTAATTATAAGTCTTCTATATTGTCCTTTTTTTTTTTTTTTAATTTCACTACAAATTCATGAAAAAAACTCATGGCCAGGCATTGGAGGACGTAACTATCTCCAAAATGTGAAAGGGCAGTATGTACAGTTACCCTCACCTCAATAAAATATTTCTTAAGAATATCTATCTTCCTTTGCTCTATTTCAGCACTCACTAAGCTACCTTCTGATATATAATTTTATGATCCCTACAGCATCAAGCCAAGATAGAGGAAATGACCACTGTGGCTTGTTATGCCAAGTAGTTCTCTCTGTATCTAATACATGGACATGGCTTTATCAATCACTCTCATAGCAAGAGTCCATTTCCTCTAAACCTTACCATCTAAGAGTGAGTGGATAAAATAAAATTTCTGGACCAACAAACTGGAGAATTGGATAGTTTAGACCATGAGCGTCTAAGGTCAGTTCATGGTAACTCCTGCCGTTTTAATGCTAATATGACAAGCTCCCGAATCTGGTGGAGTGTTCCACATGGTGTTTCCCACACTTGCAATGCTGCTCAAGCAAACCATCCCCTCCAGACCCTCACCCTTGTTACCCAATAGCTTCTTGCTCCTAGCTGCTCTTGTGTTCAGGCTGTCTCCCCTTTCAAGATGCATTTTAAAATTTGTCATTTCAGCTTCTCATCTCTTGCCTGGATCTGACCTCCTTCCTACATAACAATAGCCAAGTTGAGCAGACTCTGTGAGGAACTCTCCTGACCACTTTTTTTTTTTTTTTGTATTTCCATCTTCCAATTGCTGTCAATGTTTAGTGCCCAAGAAGAGCTTCCAGAAGCTCTTCAGTCACCACCCCCCACTGCCATGTCATGGCATATGACAACCTGAAGCAACCAGCTGGCCTCCCACTTTGATATCTCTTTTAGTGACAACTTTTTAGGGATAACAATTCCGAATCTGAGTGTAATAATCAAGTTGCACCATCTGTAGTATACAAGAACCAAAGTAAGACAGTGTTCACTCAGACCCTGTTAATTTGTAAAGTTTTGAAAACTAGAGCCTTATTGGGCCCAAGTTTACTTGTGAACTGTTTCAATAAAAAGTGTGTCACTACATAATTCTAACTCACATGAAAAAGATCAGATTTACTGGTCTAAAGGAGACTGAAGAAACCTCAAGAGTATGGCCCCCAGACACCCTTTTAGCTCAGTGGTGAAGTTATCTCCGAGGTTCACCATTCAGCCTGGGAGTGGACAGCCCCGTAAAACCAAATAGGACTAATGAGGTACAATAGTCCAGTGACAAGGGCTAGAAGGGGACAAGGAAGCTGGTGATAGGGAACCCAAGGTTGAGTAAGGATATTGTTGATGTGTTGGGAGATTGTTAACCATTGTCATAGTGCAACATGCATAGTAACTGTTAAATGAGAAACTATTTTGTTCTGTAAGCCTTCATCTTAAGTGAGAATAACAACACAATTGGAAGAGCATAGTCAATGTCACTGAACTGTGCATGTAGAAATTTTTGACATGGTGTATCTTTGGCTATGTGTATTTTCACTAAAAAAAAAAAAGGTTGAGAAGTTAGAGGGTTGACATGTTGTGGGATTGTTAACCAATGTCATAAAATAATATGTGTACTACTGTTTCATGAGAAACTATTTGTTCTATAAGCCTTCACCTGAAGTACAATAAAAAAAAAAGTATGTCACTAAACAAATTAGCAGCATGAACAAAATTTAAAGAGCTTGATTAATGATTTTAGTATATTAACACGTAAATTATATGCATCAAAAAGATAATCCTAATGAATCAGAACTTATCTAGTCATTAAAAGATCCTAACCACACTTATTTAGAAAGGCTTTTCTAGCAGTTAGTTCAACTTACCAAATATACTTGAAAAATAATGTAATTGTATTTCTTTAAAAAAGATCCTATAATTCAGATTATATTTTTCTCTAATTTAGACTGCGCTTCCTCCCATTTAAACTAAATGAGCTCAATTTTGTGTCAGGGATGTTTACACGAGTTTTCTCTACTGGCTTCATTACCCTCTCTCTGCCCTGATTCTTTTAAAGGTCAATCCCTGAACTGGAAAGACTCCCTTTTCTCACGTTTTCATTTCTCTTACACCCTACAGAGAAATGAAATCAGCAGTTAGAAGTGGACATGCTTAATCACCATAGTAGATTGTGGTTCTAAGCAACTGCTGCAATGAACTGTATACACGACTTACAGTGTCTAAAACACAGACTAAATAAATCTTTCCTTGAAAGGCTCATTAGCTACTGGTGGACACCATCTTTCATAATACGTGAAAACTCAAGAAGTATCACTCCCACCTTGTGCCCCTAGAACTTTGTTTCTTCTACATATTAGAATGCTTAACCCTGTCCAATCTGTTTGTTTTGCTCTGCCAATGGATTGGTTATTTCATTGAGAGCTTCTCCATGTCTTAATTATCTTTGTATTTCCCCCAACTCCACTCCCATCTCCTATTGAAGTGTCTTGAATGTAGGAGGCAATTCATATATATGATTATTGACTTGAATTAGATCATCTAATCAAACTCTTCAAGTTGCAAATGAGGAAACCCAGTCCCAGTGTAGTCGAGCGTTCAATATCATCCAGTGAGTGTCTGAGTTGAAAATCAAGTCCAAATCGTTTGATTTCCCAGTCCACTCACACACCATACTTCATCAAACCACTTTGGCTGTGACCAAAGCTGAGATCCAGTGACCAAACAATGCTATTTTGTTGGTTTTTTAGTATGTGGTTTTTGAAGTCGAGACTCTGAGACAATACTAACAAAACCACTCTCACTAAAAATTTGTTAAAATGTTCACTAAGTTATAAAATGTTATCATTGGAAAAGGCTTTAGAATTCAAGTCAACCAGCTTCAGTTTTACAAATGAGGAAAAGTCAGGCCTAAAGAGACTAAGTAGCTTTTACATTAAAATACATTCCATCATGTTTGTCATTAATCAGGCCTGATATTATGACTGTATCTATGCAACAGTTCAAAACTGTTTTAGAGATACTCAAAATATATTTTAATAAAGCAGCCATGTACGTGAGGACATTCAGCCAAACCCTTACTCCCTCTGCTCTTGCAACTTATGCTTGTTACCTGGGTTTCTGGTTTGCTCAGTATTTATTTATTTTTCCACTGGAACAGGTCCATAGCTTCAACTAAGACAACACTTCTTTGAAGCCAGCAAATCTGAGCCCATAGGGAGAGGAATTTGGAATCACACATTTTTAGCATTCAGAGATAGTTCAAGAGCTTTCTAAGTGTAAACCACCAGGCAAATTCTTCTTGCTGCCACCATTATTTACCTACAAAAATATTTTATCGCTGAGACATATTGCATAGCCCAAATGTTTTTGATAAAAATCTCTTATATCTATGGGCTCTATACAGATATATCCTAAATTTAATCAGGGATCCTAATTTTTAACATGAATATGTAGAAATTACACAAAGTTGATTAATAGGTAATTTATAGAAATCCATTATGTGGTTGTTCATTAACTCAAAAAAGAGAACAGAATGAGAGGAAATGGTTTTATATTGCTATGATAAAGATTTAAATTATCTATGAAGAAGAACTTCCTGGCAAATACCAGACTTGGTTACCAAAATGGTTGTGGAATTTCCTTCTCTAAAGCTTTCAAATTAATATAACTTCCTTTTAAGACAGAGTAAGAAGTTCTTTTGTTATTGTTGTTGTCCTTGTTTTTTTTTTGCTTTTTAAAGTTTATTGAAACAGAGAAAAATATGTTTTCTTTTTCTTATTATAGTGAAATACATAACAAGAACACACAAACTATTTCATCAATTTCTACGTGTATGCTTCAGTGACACTGATTACCTTCCTCAAGTTGTGAAACCATTTTCACTCTCTTTTTCTAAATTCTCCCACCACCTTAGCATACTTTCAATGCACTCTAAGCAAAAGCCCTCTCTCTCTCCCTCTCTCCTGTCCCTGGAAACCACTAATTACTTTTGGTTTCTATATATTTGCTTATTTCACGTGAGGGATATCATGCAGTATTTGTCCTTTCGTGGCTGACTTATTTCTCTCACCATAATGTCCTCTAGGTTCATCCAAGTTATGTCATGTATCAGAACCTCATTATTCTTTGTGGCTGAGAAATATTCCATTGTATGTATATACCACATTTTGCTTATCCATTCATCAGTTGACGGACATTTCAGTTGTTTCTACCTTTTGGCTATTGTGACTGGTGCTGCAATGAACATTGGTGTATATATGTCTATTCCTGTTGCTGCTTTCAGGTCTTTTGGGTATATTCCTAGCCGTGAAATTGCTGGATCATATGGTAGTTCTATGTTCAACATTTTGAGGAATCATCAAACCGTTTTCCACATTGGCTGTACCAACTTACAATTCCACTAGCAATGAATGAGGGACAATATCACATCTTGATGTTCAATCATCACAATACTTCAAGAAACAAATTCACAAAATAGACCTCAAAATTAACAATTTAAAGATAAGGCTTATTAAACTGAAACAGGTAACCAAAGGAACCTCTAGAAGCTCCTCTTCAGGAGAGATTTAAGATTCAACAAACAGCAGCAGAGTGTCCCCAGGAAGAATGAGGAGTAGACTGGACAGGATCTGTATGGGTAGGGAAGGAAGAAAGTGTGATCTGCCCATCTCACAGTTCTGTCTGGAGCCCTAGACCTCCCCAACTATCAACTCAGTTTTGAAAAACAGTGGGATACCTGCCCACGTCCTTCAAGTATTGTTTTTCTTGGTCTTAGAATATCTGAGAAAACTCAGATGACAAGTACTCTATTATGAGCAAAACATTATTATTAAATAATCCTTCTGATTTAAAGCTCTTTGCCTCAATTCCTGTTTGCTTTGGAGCTCTGCAGTGAGAAAATCAAAAGCTAAGGTTGTTATGAGGTTAAGGGGTTTCCTGAGACTGAAAAGGGACAACTGCAATACTTCATTAGGTATTGGCTTGTATTGTCTTCTGATTGCTTCTTGTGTATAAATCTTACTTTTCCCAAAAGACTCCAAACTTCTCCAGGATGAAGACTTTGGTTTACACTTCTTTCATGTTTTAAAGAGCCTAAATTTTGTGCTAAGTGTGTAGCAACTCACTTAGTCACTGATTAATTTGTCTGCAGAAAAGGCCAAGGCACCCCCCCATATATTTCCACTGGGTATGCCACATGGTACTCTGTAAATTAGCAAGTCAGAAAAGGACAGAAAATATGTATTAGTTTTGAATACAGCACATACAACACAAGATAGCAACATCTTTTTGACAAAAGAATGAAATCATGTCTTCAAAGCCAAGAAGCTGAACTAGACACTTACATTAGTAAGGGTTTTTATTTATTTAATTTCCGTATTTAGCAAAAAGTTAGCTTGGCACTGGTCCAAGCATTTCACAAATTTTAATTCTTTTACTCCTCATAACAACTCTATGAGATAAGAATAATTATCACCCTCCTTTTACAATAAGAACTTGAGGCTAGAAAGGTAAAGTAATTGTCCAAGGTCATATAACCTAGTGGTAGCTGGAATTTGAGCCTGGGTGGTCTGGCTTGGGATTTCATATATAATCTTAACTATTAATTTGTTTACAGGCTAAATGGCCTGGGATGGGTAGAGTATGAAAGAGAGAAAGATGAAGAAAGGGGAGGGGGGGAAGGAGAGACAGAGACGTATGAGGGAGCAAGAATGAAAGAGCAGGAAGGCCTGCCATCTTCAATTCATAGTTTCCATTTTTACATTCAAAGCCATTGCTTTAGCTTTTGCCGTCTCTTAGGAAAAGGATGGAGAAAAGGGGTGAGGTACGGAATTAGAGTACACAACTAACCCTTTGCAGCACAGCATTTGGAAATGACCCACACTTCCGCTCAGGAGCAAACTACAAGCCTTCACATGTTCTAGCTTCAGAAGTCCCAGCATGTTATATCTGGCACATTCTATCAGTCAGACAAATCACTAAGGCAATCTTAGATACAAGGACATGGGAATTAGACTCCACCTCTCAATGAGAAGAGTAGCAAATAATTTGAAACCATCTTTATCCTACCACACTGCATTTTCCTGGAATATAACTTCAATGTAAAACACAGAGCCCCTACATCTTCCTCTGGTCTTTAAGTTCTGTAAGGACAAGGACATGTTTATTGCACTCAACCATATACATTTAGAAATTAGCAGAGTTCTTTGCAAATTATAGGTGATCAGTAAACATTTATTCAATGAATGTATGAATGAACGCAGTTGTAGAAACATGATAAATAAATCTGGTAGCAAATATCATCCATGTCACCCACTAAACCCAAAACCACCAAGCAAGAATATGCACATGGAAGTTCTGCTTCTTTTAATACGAATCTGCCACAGACCCTAAAATGAAACCTATAGCCATGAAGAATACATTATACCCACTGGAGAACTTCCTAGTATGGGGACCACATTCTCTTCAGGTGAAGGTCTGTCCTCAAGGACTGAGCTGTGAACATACCCTGGTGTCAGAAATCCTATTTCTGCCAAGACTAGATCACCACTAAAAATCATCTCTCTACACAGACTCTATCTCCAAGCAAGACTCAGTCCACAAACAGTGCAAGGGAAATGCCATCTGAGTTTCCTGAGTGAGACAGCCCTCAGGTTCCCAGTGTCTTTAAACATATTCTCAACCTCATTCTCTCAACTTCAATCATGAAAGATACTATGGTTAGATGAAAAAGTTGTCAGTCAAGGGTTTGACATTTTACCCTGTTTGCAAACTAACAAGTTCTCCTACCACAGTTTCATGGCAGAAGATATAAGACTCCTGAGTCAGATACAAAGATTTTGTCATTCCTGGCACTGCCATCACATAAGCTTCTTGTTCACATCTGTTCCCTTTGCCCCTCCCCCAACCAAGTCCCATGGGGGTGACACAGAGACGGGTCCAGATGGGTGCATGCATCACACCTAAAGAATCCCAAGCTTAAGAAACCTCAATCTTTCATAAAAGGTTGCAAACAATCTGCTCAACCTTTGTCGCAGAGGGAGACATTATCTTCATTATACTGAACAGCAAACAATTCCACCCTCTGCTCTGACAAGACACATTATCTCTATCTTCCAAGGCCATTCACTATACAAATGTCCTTGAAAAGATATTTCAGAACAAAAGTTTGTCAGTGTCTCTGTCAAAAGATGTTCAGAAATGTGAGAGACCATGAAGGATTGCCTCCCAACAGCCAGAAGATGGGGACATAGTGGAGACCTCACAAGTACATGATAGAATCGTAGTGGTAGAAAGAACTTTAGTAAGAGAAATAAAAAGGTGGAAAGCTTCCTCTTCCTCCAGAAGACAACTTCTCTTCTTTCCTCCTCTCTCTTTTCCTTTTCTTCCTTCTTTCTTTCCTTTATTCCTTCCCTTCTTCCTTCCTCCCTTTCATTCTTTCTTTCTTTTTTGATTCATCATTATATTGTTCTTCTTTTTTTCCCTGTGGTTAATGTACCACTATGACTCTAGGACTGATTCCTGCTCAAGAGGTGACCCAACCTTCAAAAGGCTTTTGGACTCCAAGATGGGGCCCAAATAGGGCTTAGTCATTGTGGAGAAGAACTTCCTTTTCCACAGGTTTATCATCCCTTGTCTCCTTATCACTGGCATAGTAGTAAAAACCAAGAATGCCAAAATTACCATATGAGCCTAAATGGAAAAGGCCAACAAAGGAAGCCATTGAGCTGGTCTAGGAATTATGCTAAAGAGTTAACAAAGTTTTGCAATTTATGAATGATTCAAAGTGGGAAAACACATAGAGATTAGAACCAAAGCCCTAGCTAGGGGAAAAAAAAAAAAAAAAGGAGGCATTTTTCTGGAATGTCCTCTATGCTTTTATGACTTAAGAGACTTGAGGTGGCAGTAGGTAGCTGGTGGACAGTTAGAGGATTCAGAGCCCTAATCATACCCTGTTGTGACCAAAGTCCTCATTTTTCTGTCACCCTTGCAGAGAGAATCATTTTCTGTCTATGGAACACACTTGTGTATCTCAATGCAATATTTATCTACCTCTCTAGTTTTCCCACTAACATGGGAGCTTTTAAAGCATAGCAAATATGTCATGGATCTTTGTATCCCTAGTGCCTAGCACTTATTTCAAAATCAACAAATGTTACCAACCAAGTGGTTCCCTCCTACATTTTATTGCTGCACTAACTGTTCTTATAAGGAGCCCTGGTGGTGCATCAGTTATGTGCTAGGCTGCTGACCAAAAGGTTGGTAGTTTGAACTCACCAGCCTCTCCATGGGAGAAAAGACCTGGCAATCTGCCTCCATAAAGATTATAGCCTAGGAAACCCTATGGGGCAGTTCTACCCTGTCTTAGTCATCAGTGCTGCTCCAACAGAAATACCACAAGTGGATGGCTTTACAAAGAGAAATTCATTCTCTCACAGTCCAGGAGGCTACAAATCCAAATTCAGGGCATCAGCTCCAGGGGAACGTCTTCTCCGTTGGCTCTGGAGGAAGGTCTGTGTCATCAATCTTCCTTTGGTCTGGGAGCTTCTCTGCGCAGGAACCTCAGGTCCAAAGGATGCGCTCTGCTCCCAGCACTGCTTTCTTGGTGGTACGAGGTTCCCATGTGTCTCTGCTCACTTCTCTCTTTTATATCTCAAAAGAGATTGCATTAAGACACTAATCTTGTCAACCTCATCAGTACAACCTCATCACAGTGATAGAATTTATAATACGAGATCAGATATAATCTCATCATAGTGGTAGAGTTTACAACACACAAGGAAATCACATCAGATAACACAATCATACAATACTGGGAATCACGACCCAGCCAAGCTGCTACCCACATTTTTGGGGGGACACAATTCAATCCATGACATACCCTGTCATAGGGTTGTCATGAGTCGGGTCTGACTCAACAGCACCCAACAATAACAATCCTTCTTATACAGACCACTTACACATATTCAAAAATCTCCCGTGGCCTCTTATCTGCCTTTGTATCAAGTCTGAACTCCAACCTCCTAACTTCCAATGACCATCATAAAATGTGATAGGAATATTTAATTTTTTTTAAAAAGTATTTTAAGAGCCTACTGGTGAATTTCACTAATTTCTTTCATACAGAGAATGGACTTAATTAGAAGGCAACTAAATGATGAGTTTGGAAGCTTAGGTCATTGTTGTTGTTGTTAGGTGCCATCCAGTCTGTTCTGACTCAGAGCGACCCTATGAACAAAAGAACGAAACACTGCCCGATCCTGCACCATCCTCACAATTGTTGCTGTGCTTGAGCCCATTGTTGCAGCCACTGTGTCAATTCATCTCGTTGAGGGCCTTCCTCTTTTTCACTGACCCTCTACTTTACCAAGTGGAAGCCCAGGGTTACCTCAAATTCTACCTCATTAATACTGCTTTCCCTTACTGTCTTTGCTTTTCCTTCCTGTAAACTCTTGCTGTCCTTAACATTTGTTTCGCAGTCTATTACTTAGTTAAATGTCATCTGTTACAGGACAGGAAGGTTCCTATCATATAACTGCTCGTTATCCAAGTTCACACAATTACAAAGTTGCACAATGAAGCAAACTGTAGCACAACATGAAACTATTCACTAATGAATTGATCACATATAAATATAATCCCCTAGGAGCCCTCGTAGCTCAATGGTTAAGAGCTCAGCTGCTAATCAAAAAGTCGGCGGTTGAAATTCACCAGCCGCTTCTTGCAAACCCTACAGGGCAGTTCTACTCTGTCCTATAGGGTCACTATGAGTAGAGATCAACTCAACGGCAACGGGTTTTGATAGATATAATCCCCAAAGGATACTGGGGATAATTCACAAAAGCACTTACCTCCGAGAAGAAGGAAAAGGAAATGGAATGGGAACAGTGATCAGAAGGGACTTCAGCTTTATCAGCAATATTCTTTGAGAAGGAGATTTATTCATTGTGTGGTAGATGGTTTCCAGAGATGGCCACGACAATCTCTCCCATGATGCTTACTCTTTTGCTATGGGGCTTTGACACTCCTCCTATCAAGAGGTGGAGAATATTTCCCTTTCTCTTGAATCTAAGCTCACTCTGTGACCTGCTTTGACCGATAGAATGTGGTGAAGGTGATGTGGGGAGAGTTCCAGAGCCTAGCCTGAAGAGACTTTGCAGCTTCTGCTTTCACAGCCTCAGAGCCATAAGGCACCATGTAAAGTAGTTTGGCTCCCCTACTAGAGAGAAGACATGGAGAGTCCTTGGGGGCTGAAAGGCTAGGAGGAGAGAGAGGCACCAGCATTCCAGACATGCCATTTGAAGAGCCAGACGTGTGAATAAGACCATCTTAGGTTCCTCAGCCCAAATTACAGCTGAATAAGTATGCCCAGCAGAGATGACACATTTCAGCTAAGCCCTGCTTAGCCAACCCACAGAATCATGAATAAATGGTTGTTCAAAGCCACAAAGTTTTAGGGCTGATTTGTTACACAGCACTAGATAACTGATATATTACATGTATTACTCAAAATTAATTTTAAAAAATAAGTCCACATGCAAACCTTTCTTCCTGTTTAACCACTAGCCTCTCTCCTTTCCTCACCTTACCCCCATCTCTTTCATGTCTTCATTCATTCAGTTGATTGCACAAAATTGGGATGCAAAATCAGTGCAAATCAATGCAAAAATCAGTGTGAAGTGATTATAATGTGAAATTGTAAATCTTAAAGAATATGTAGGAAATCGTGAAGTTGATGAAGGATGAAAGTAGTGCTAAAAAAGGCCTCAAATCATGGGCAGCTCCTCTGACAAATGAGGATCTGCAGCTGGAAGAGTTAACATTTGAAAAAGAGAAAATCCCCAGGGATGATGGCACAACAAGTGCTTCAAAAGGGAATGATTTGAATGTCAAAATACCAGAGAGGCTCTTGGAAAACTGATGAACCTCTCAACTATTTTGGCAGTAATGACCCTCTTTACGATTTGCCCATGGAAGTCAAATATAAAGGGATATGGAATCATGATACTGTATAGTTTTGTCAGAAAATTACACTTCTCAATATTAACAATTCATCATTTGTTCTAATATTTAACACATAGTTGACTAGTCTTTGTGAAATATAAGGTAAATTAATTTTAATAATTTTCTTACATTTTTAAGGTAAAATCCCAAACAAATCTTCTTTTCACTGTCTTTGGTCCCTATTCTTAAAGGACTCACTTTAAGTGGTTTTGGGGAACACCGAGTATCTGAGGAATTGGGGGCCTTCTGTAAATATCTTTTATTCATCTCCCTAATTAGCAAGTATACTCACTGAAATATACTCACCCTTCTCAGTATCTTCTGGATAGTGCACCGAGATAGAACTGAGCAGATAGTGGGGACTCACAAATTCAATAAATGGGACAGCGATGGCCTGCTGATTGATTGGCTCATGTGTAGAGTAATTTTGCCATTGAAGGTCAGCACTTTTCCATTATCAAGTCCTGATCCAATACGAGCTGGCATTTGTTCTTCTCAAAACTGTTCATAGAAGACCTATTACAAACTTCCTGCTGAAAGCACTTTTAAAGGCTTGATACATTTAAAACCAACTCAAGCATGTAAAGTCGTTTTAGGAAATAAGCCCCACATCCCAAGGGCTTGGCTGAGGAGGGCCACGTTTTAGAAACAGGTGTGCCACTTCACTGAACAGGAATTTGGAAATGTCAAACATTAGAAGCACTTCAGAAACTCCAACTCAACCTGCCTGACAGGCACACTTCTGGGCACGTGTCAATAATTGCCTTGCAGAGGTGGACATTTGAGAAAATCTCTCAGCACTAATTCAAGATTAGCTCAAACAAATTAGCATAGTAGGTGCTTAAAGGGACAAAACTTTATTTTTATTTTATTTTTTTTTAGTTTTTCCTTGTCCAATCTTACTGACTTCTCAAAAGAAACTACATTTTTAAAAAAGGTCATTCAAAACTATCCCATCTATTACATAACAGTTCATAACAGCAGCATTGCTTGTTTTAACATATCCCTGAAGTTCGGCCTATTTCACCTGATCTTGCATCCCTAATTGAAACGGTAGTAAGAACAGGGTTTGTTTCCTTTCCATTATCAGGGTTCCTTCCATTCCTTTGGAAATGGGAACCTAATACACACTTGGCTGCCAAGTACCCTTTAAACTCTGCTCCCGCCACCCTCTAGGACACCGCATTCTGCAGCCCATCAGTCATTTCTAGGGCAAATGCAAACAATACTTTCCGTTACTATAACTTGTATCCAGGAAAGAAAAAAAAAACAGGCACTCTGTAGCATAGCAGCCAGTGAAAAGTTTACTAGCTCTAGCCAATTGCAGACTGTGGAGCTGGGCCAAGTTAGCATGTTTTTCTCTGCCTCTAGATGAAGTCATGATTGAAATACGGCATTGAACTTGTTTTAAAAAGGGAAGAGGGGGTAGGAAAGAAAAGCTAAACCTACAGCAAAGTGTCCTGTGCCAAGGAGAACAGTTAGGAAGTGTTTGCAATGCTTCTGAACTCTGAGTGGTTCTCGGTTCTGTAACCTTCGCCTCCCACTGGGTGGAGTAGGACCTTTAAGAGCAGCTGGAATGCAGTTCCCCTGATCAGTGTAGCCAGTCGTTGCTTGTCTGAACCTCTGCGGGTCCTAGAGAGTAGTGCTCTAAGCTCCACCAGCGGGCCTCGCTCTGCCACCTCATCAGGGCCCTTCTCACCTGCGCAAGAAGACGCTCCCAGCCTCGAAGAACGTGTCCACTGTCCAGTCATGGGAGAGGACGCTGCACGAGCAGAAAAGTTACAGCATCTTGGTGTTGACAGAAGGCAGGAGAAACCATCAAGCGCCAGCCCAGTGCCCTCCTCCACACCGAGCCCCAGCCTGAACCTGGGGAGCACCGAGGAAACCATCCGAGATAACTCGCAGGTGAACGCCGTCACTGTGCTCACGCTCCTGGACAAGTTGGTGAACATGCTGGACGCCGTGCAGGAGAATCAGCACAAGATGGAACAACGACAGATAAGCCTGGAGGGTTCCGTGAAGGGCATCCAGAACGACCTCACCAAGCTCTCCAAGTACCAGGCCTCCACCAGCAACACGGTCAGCAAGCTGCTGGAGAAGTCCCGCAAGGTCAGCGCCCACACCCGGGCGGTCAAGGAGCGCATGGAGCGGCAGACCGCGCAGGTGAAGCGGCTAGAAAACAATCACGCCCAGCTCCTCAGACGCAACCATTTCAAAGTCCTCATTTTCCAGGTCAGTGCCCCCAGCAGCCTCCTCACATCCAGGCTGGGACTCCTCAAGATTCGTGATGTCAGTTATCCTGGCTCTCACAGTCATTTGTACATCTGTCCTGTCTGTCAGGGATCACACACACAAGGCATTGTTCCCTGTCTGCCTTCAGCAGGATAATGTGAAATCGGCACACAGGAGTGGGAGTTTCCTGGGTCCCTGCCGCTTAAACCCAAGGCAGATGTCCGGGGGTTATTAGGCCGAGGGCTTTTGTCAGCCAGCACCTGGATGTGCTCCATACAGGTTAGGAAGGTGTGCAGGTGTGTGCACTCTAGTCAAATGCATTTGTCTCTTTGCATCATGAACATGGGGCTCTGGCTGCAGGTGTTAGCAGGACAAGGCAAATTAATTCAGTGGCTATTTATTAACTCTTTGTTGAAATGTAATCCTGTGAGGTTTTTTGTGTTTTATTTTGTTTTAACCAAATCAAACTCACAAGTGTTTCAACTATTCCTATTCCAAAGGCTACCAATGTTTTGGGGACTAACCAAATATTGAAAACCATTCCCATTAGAACAAGCCTTTTCCTTTTAAGACTTTTTGAGGGAAGCAATCTTGTTAAGTTCTTTTCTTGCAAATGATCCACTAAAAATATAGAGCATAACTGTTTACAAACACGCTAGCTATGACTCTCATTGCTCAGAGAGAACACAACTGTAAAGTAAAATGAAAGCAGTGTTATCGGTTATAGTCACAAAGCCTGGTCTTAGCTCCTTCAAATAGTTGCTTGAGAATAAAAACGCCACTTAATTTTTTTAATGCATCAATGATGCAATTAATGTAGTAAGAGGCTATTTGGGGACAGGGACACTGCATTGGACTGTTGTTCAGCCAAGTGGTGGGCATTTGTGAATCCCAGGGCAGCCCTTCCGCCCAGCGGAACCCAGCCAGCACAGAGCCCAGTAAGCGATTGCCATCCCCGCCCCAGGGCTGTCTCGTTGTGACCATGTGAATAGGAGAGGTTTTCAAAGCCATGGAGGGGAGAGGCTATAACCAACAGTTTGATTGTGAAAGGCACACAGGGAGCGCCTTCATCTCTCAAGAGAGATTTAGAAATTTGGATTTAAACCGAGGGAGCCTTCTTTTTCTGAACACATCAGCTCTGCCAAGTTAGAACCTAAGCCTTCTTCCCTCCATAAAAGGAAAGCCTCATCTTGCTGCTTTTTTGTCCTCCCCAAATTGCACTTGAGTGTTGTAAACCTTCAGGCAGCTAATGTCCTCCTATACCTTGCAGGCTTTTTTTTTTCCTTGCAGCCAGGAAACTTTTCAGCTTTTAATGCAAATGGAACAGCTTTTCATGCATCAAATGAACTGAAAAGAGATACTGTAACTGGGCCTTTCTTAATCCATATGAGATCCTCACTTTATTAGCCTAAAAGATATTAGAAATCTCCGCTCTCAAGACATTTCTAAATTAAATACTGATCTCCAAACAGAACTAAGCATGTACAGACCTCTTTAAATCTGAGTCACCAAAGGATATTTCCTTCCAGTGTAAATCATGGAGATTATCTTTTGTCCCAACCGTCAGTTATGGAGGGGAAAAAAATATTTATCTACTAGAGGAAAATCAGCAATTTGTTGGGACTGGATTTGTTTTGTTTTGCCACCGATGTTCTGCAGATGTTGGGGGTGGGGATGGATGGAGGGAGATGTGACTAGAAATTCAAGAGAATTATAAATCTGACATTAAAAAAAGCAAACTGTTGGGGAACTTAAAGGGCTGTGCTGGTGTGGAAGACCAGACTTAGTCCCGATTTTGTCACATTGGATTGACAGGAGCGAAATAGCAGCCAGAAATGGTAGGAATTCTCCACATAGTGAGGAAAAGCTAACCCAGGAATACTCAAGAAGCTAACAGGACTCAAAGCTGAGTTCAGACTCCATTTTGGGCACCTTAGCAAGCAGCCCCCAAGGACACTTTAAAAGAGCATTTAGGAGGTAGGGGACTAGAAGGAAATAACTGGGCCTTTCGTAAACCATATGAGATCCTTTATTGGCCTAAATGATATTAGAAATCTCAACTCTCAAGGCATTGCAAGATGCTTATTTTGAGAAAACAAAAATACAAGTGTAGTCCCTCTGTGGAAAGGTTGTTCTCTTTCTCTTGATCCTTCTTACAGTAGGAGCTTCTAGGGTAGTAATTATGCCATCGGATAAAATAATAACTTCCAGAGTAGTACATTATAGCAGTTGAAACAGTAGATTTTGGAGTCGCACAGATACTGGTTCAAATTTATTTTCACCAGTTGCCAACTCTGTGATCTTGGGCAAGCTTTGTAGCTTCTCCAAGTCTCTATTCTCATCTGTACACTGAAGATATGTCTAAGAGCCAAAAAATTGTTGAGCGCTTAAAAGCCCTGCATATTCTGCTGGGCATCTTTATGTGCGTTATCTGTTCTGTCTCCAATTTACACACGAGAAGGCTGAGATTCAGGAATGTTTATATCTTGTCTGAACTTATTTAGTTAGCAAGTGGTAGGGCTGGGATTCAAACTCATGTTTGATTGATTTCAAAGCATGTGCTCTTATACACTAATATTCCTTGTATTGCCCTCATAGAGTAAGGAATAAATGAAATAACGTATTTAAAATGATTAGCAATGACTGGCATGGTATAAATGTTCAATGAACAGAAGCTACTACTGGGTGGATTTGAAATTCATTTGCCCAGAGAGGAGGCTACACCTTTGCTTGGTTAGAAATATGACGCTTGACTAAAACTGGCCCTACCCTGCCCAGGATCTTAAAACAGTCATGCTTTTTTTCAGTTGAGATTTATTAAAACACACATGCACATATTCTCCCTGACGTGCATTATATGTCTATCACCTTGTTGGAATCACCGTTATGTCACTACCATTTCCGTGAAAGCAAAGGACTCTGTCCTAAGGACCTACCTAAATATACTCTTCTAGTCTCTGGGTGGGGCCCTGGTGGTGAAGTGGTTAAGAGCTCAGCTGCTAACCAAAATGTCGGCAGTTCAAATCCACCAGCTGCTCCTTGGAAACCCTATGGGACAGTTCTACTCTGTCCTATAGGGTTGCTATGAGTCAGAATTGACTCGAAGGCAACGGGTTGTCTCTGGGTGGTGCAAGTGGTTAATCTACTCAGCAGCTACCCAAAGGTAGGAGGTTCGAGTCCACCCAGACATGCCTCAGAAGATAGGCCTGGCAATCTACTTTCAAAAAATTAGCCTTTGTAAACCCTATGGAACATAGTTCTACTCTGACATACATGGGGTTGCCATGAGTCAAACTGACTCAACAGAAACTGGTGGTGGTGGTGGTGGTGGTAGTAGCAATAGTCTTCACAGCGTGGCAGAGGGTGGCTGTTTCCTAGCTAGACCTGTAGAGTATAGAGGGTAGGTAATATACTAGGTACCATTTTGTATCTTCAAATAATTTATCACTTTCAGTCCACTTGAAGTCTATGCTGGACTTTCCCTTATTAAATCCATTGGTTTTCTAGTTTAAGGCAAGATTTTAATGTGAACATAAGACAATCTGTCACCTGACTTGAGCACAGTTAGTACTGTAGTGTGTAGACTGTTGTATTTCCAATGTATGAAGTCCTGTCATGACCTCTTAGAGTCCTCCAAAATCTGCAGGTTTTTTTGTTGGCGGGTTAGTTGGTTTGCCAGACACATTTGCATTGTTTTTTACTTCCATAAATTTTTCTTAATTTGTCCTCCTTAAAACATGTCATTTATTTAAGTCTGTGCTGATCTTTACAACATTGTTGTAGCTATGAAGCATCTAATTCCTTAGCAATTACTTCAAATTATAACCAGCAGTACCTAAAAATGGAGAAATAATCATCTCCCTTTGAGCAATTAAATAAATTTTAAAATCCTTGTTAAACTCAGCACCTTTCCTTTTAATTTTTTTAAAACTTAAGATCAATGTTTGAATTCAAAATACTATGGCATGACCCAGCATAAATTAAAGAAGGGGTTGCTGCTTGAAAGGCAGATGCTAACGAAAGACTAATACTTTGCCTGTAAGTATGGCTATCTTCCACTAAAAATAGAATTTGTACAGAAAATCAATGAATTTACACTCAAGAGGAAATTTCCTCTGTTGATTGAAGAGCCTAGAAATTCCCAGGTAACTGGCCCTGAGGAGGTGTTGCCCACTTAGGTCCTCTTAAGATGCTAGTAGTGATTATTTAAAAATGCGTCTTGGGAAGGATTTCAAATTCAGGGAACAAAAACGAGAGTAGTCATGGACAGCTTACACTTTCATCCACATAAAATTCCTAAATTAGGAAAGTAGAAAGGTTAGATATTTGCAATGAAAACATTTCTGGAGAATTGAGGCTATGAATGTGTTCAAATATTCATCATTTGGGTTCCCTTGATGAGATCAGAATTTTAGAAGGGTACTACAAAGTGTAACATCTTCAGACTATTTTAAAATTGATTTTTAAGACTGTACTTTCTCTACCCAAAGCCACTACTCTGAAAACTGTTAGATACAGACTTGAAAGAAATGGGGATACAGATAATCAAAGACACCTTTATATGACGTGCTTACAATGTTTACATCACACTGATTACAGTTTCCATAATGGGATATTGGTTTGGAGGTGCCACTTATCCAGTGCTCTTTTAGCCTATGAGCTAAACAGAATACTAGTTCTTATTGTTATTATTTACACTTACTGGATGTTAGCACTGCCCCCAGGCTCTTTAAGCAAATAACTGATTATTGCTGGTATTCCTTCAAAAGAATCATTACCTCCCACATAATAAAAGCTAGACTCTATCTCAGATGCAGCCATTCCAAATAAATGCTGCCCCTTCCATTTTTTGTAAACTATGTCTGTTTCAATTGAATAAATGAAAAATGTTCCTCAATGCAACTCAGGTCCCATAGTTTTGATTCTTGCTTAAAACAAAACATATTTGGCATTAGTACACTATGGGATCACTTCTGCAATTAATTTTTTTATGGGGCTTAGGTTAATACCACAGAATCAAATATGTTCCAGCCAGAAAGCACCTTAATAATCATTTAGTTTAACCTCATTTTATATTAAGGAAGCAGAAGCCCTAAGAAACAAAGTAACTAGCAAGGTTTTATTTTATTAGTAACAGAAATTATAGAATTCGAATTATGAAATGAGTAAAACAAACACTATAAGCCCTCTATTGTGAAGTTCATGTTTACTGGGTTTCCTACATCAGCTTTTAAATAATTCAGTGTGCTTTGTTTGTTTTGTGTTTTTTTAACGCGAAACAAAAAAACACCTAACCAATGTGATCTTAAAAATGAATTGAACCCTTGATAACACTGAAAAATAATGAAACTTTTAAATCGTCCGGAATGTGAAAGACTGCTCGGGGATTGTAACTAATGCGTTTTATTCTTATGACTTGCTGATTCCACCAACAGCTGCCTTAGGGGTGCAATTCTAATCAATGGCTTTATCCACTTGGTAATCTATACCTCAGAAACACAAATCGGAGAAAACCATCAATGTGTAGAAGAGATCTATAAATCAGAATGTCAGGTGGGCTTATTTCCATTTTAATAACTGTATCTGGAGATTATTGGATAAAACATCCCATGGACACAAATTTATGAACCTTATGGCCCTGGCATCATGGTGGTTAAAGCGCTCGGCTGCTAACCAAAAATTTGGCAATTCGAACCCACCAGCTAGTCCATGGGGGAAAGATGTGGCAGCCTGTTTCCGTAAAGATTTACAGCCTTGGATATTCCATGGGGCAGTTCTACTCTGTCCTATAGGGTCACTAAGAGTTGGAATCAACTCGATGGCAGTGGGTTTGGTTTTTGGTTTATATCCCCCTCTAGGATGCCACCACATCCCTGTGGGAATATAAAAGTCTTGGTTATTTTCTTCTAACAACAGGGATAGTAAGCTAGTGACAGGAGTCACTTCAAGCTTTTAAATGACTTACTATAGATTTCCCTTTCTAATGCTAGTCCTAGAGTCACCTTCTCTTTTAAAAAGTGTTCATATCTATGTATGTGCAAACAGGATTTGCTTCCATGAGACCCAACCCAAGGAGTGCCCCGCATGTTGGCAAGTTCCTCTGTGTTGCTATCTATGTGCATGATTGGGACTCTTAGTTCACAAGAATCAATATAAACAGCAAACAAGATAAGTGCAAGGAAAAATGCCACTTCTCAAGAGTTCTTTCCATTCCTTTTCTCTTCTATGCTTCAAGCATATCATTCATATATATTTGAAGTGTGCTGTTTAATTTTCTCTTCCTTTGAAAAGCTCCTAAGGGTCCTTGTGAAGGGTTAGAACCAGGAGCAGCTCCATCAGTGGAGGCTGAGGACGCTTTTTTTGCAAACAAATCTGTAGCCCAGGTAGTCAGACACTCCTGGGCGCCTCTGCTGGGTAAAACTGCCCACAGGAGCAAAGCAGCCTATAAGGGATTCAAAGTGCCAATTTAAGGAAGCCATAAGCCCTATGTAGGTACACATGGAACTAGCATAAGTAGAAGGTGACAAAGTTGAGGATGTATAATTGATTTTCTCCTAGAAAGAGCCATCAATCTTGGAATCTGTAAGAGAAAGCAGATCAAAAACATTACAACAGGAGGCTGAAGGCAGAAGTGTCACCTCACCTGCAGACATATGAAATATCAAGCGTGTCCATGAGATGTGCGTAAGAGAGGGCTGAGAGCAAGGACACGTGTGCAGGTGAGACTGGGCGATACAGGATAGTGCAGTTACAGAGGATCCATCATCTGACGTTCAAATTAAACATCCAAAATCCACCGTAAAATCACTCCAATGGCAATCACCATGCATACATTTTACACTGAAGAACAGAAAGTACCAGAATCAGATTTTTCTGCTTCTGGAAAGTTAAGGTCTACATATGCTTGGACATTCACAAATTTCTGCATGAAAACAAAGGGTGTACCTTCAGAGTAGAGGCCGTAAGAAGCCACCAAATAAATACTGTCCAGTAGGCAAAACATAAAATGCTGCTTGAGTAATTAAAATGACAGCAGAAGCACAGCAGTGAGCCAAGAAGACATATCTCACTTCTTTCCAGTTGCACAAAGACATGTCCATCTCACCCAGGATTATCTCTGTTCCCACTGGGCTTATTTTCATATTTTGCATCAAAGAGCTCTTGGATAAATTTCCCTGGAATTTTACAAAAGATTTCCACCTAACAGTGACTATGATTTTTTAAATAATAAAATTTAAGAAGAAGACTATGAGATTATTAGTTTAATTATTTTTGAAGTACAGTTAAGAAGTCTACCTTTTGTTGAGGCTGAAGAAAGGGAAGTAACCCAACTTACTACCTTTGATTACCCTGAGAGATTATACTATGCAAAATGTACCTCTTCTCTGATAACCAAGGCTTTTTTTTTTTTTTTAAACAATTTTCTGCCTGAATTTCCACATTTCTCGCTAAGGACTTTTAATAACATTTCACTGAACACTTAGTTTCTTCCTTTTCTGCAAGAAACTCCTGTCAAACCTTACCAACCCTCTTGTCAAACCCCAGTAGTAATTTTACTTCTGGACTAAGCAGCAAGGCCCCAGCTATTTCTGTAATCCTCATCCAAAAACAAAAACCAAACCCATTGCCGTCGAGTTAATTCTAACTCACAGGGACCCTACAGGACAGTGTAGAACTCCCCCACAGGGATTCCAAGGCTGTAAATCTTTATGGAAGCAGACTGCCACATCTCTCTCCTGTGGAGTGGCTGGTAGCTTTGAACCGCCAACCTTTGCATTAGCGGCCAAGTTCTTAACCACTGCGCCACCAGGGCTCCTTAATCCTCATCCACTGAGAATAAAACCCTTCCTTAAAAATGGAAACCTTTGCCCCTCTTAGGCCTTAGGTTCACCTGATTCCCCAGTGGAAGCAGCAGGCAGCAAACCCCCTTCTAGCCCATTTCCTCATGTAGTCCTCAAGCCTGACCAACGGAAGCCTGGTCTCCACGCCAGCCACCCTCACGTCTTTCTTAAAAAGGCATCTTACCAATACACACTCATTCAATAAGTGTCTGTTGAGCACCTGTGATGTGCCAGGCACTGTTCTAGGCACAAAGCACAGCAGTGAACAAAAGAGATTTAAAAAAAAAAAAACAATCCCCAACTCTGTGGGGAGGATATTCCAGTGAAACACAGGCAACTGCAATTTGAAACCTGGGAAAGTTGTTCTCTGTAAAAGTCCGTGTTATAAATGACTCCTGGAAATCCCAAACTTCATTCAGGTCGAACGTACTATGTTCCTGACACTTTCCATGACATTCAGAATGGGTGTGTGTGGGGAGGGCTTTGGGAAACAATATGGATATCTTCATTATAACAAGAATTCTAGTTAACCAGACTTTCTGCTTTTTCTTTTTCCCCCAAGACTTTATCCTTTCTTTCTAACCAATTATAGAAAGGACTCTGGTGTGAGTATATTTGTATGGGGGGAGACACAGGATTGTATGTTTTAACTATATCATCCAGTCATTAATAAGGAGAGGGATTTTTGAGTTTCTTTGCAATATCAGAAATTTGTTCTTTTAATCTTTGTATCAGAAAGTTAAAAATATGCAGTTTCACACCCTTAGAGCATATTTTTGATCATAAATCAATTCTATTGACTTTTCAGTCAAAAATTATAAAACAAGGACAAGTTCCTGCCATTAACATGAACTTTGCATGAAATTTAGATTCCAAATAGACTTTTAAATTCATTAAATCCAGTTAATTTTCTAACTGTTGATAGTTCACCGGGCAGCCCAAGATATAATCAGGTATCACTGAGGCACTGGTTGAAGTCAGGGCCGAAGTGGGCTCTGGAGCCTTGCGCCTGGCATTACTCTGGGACCCTTGCTTCCCTCGGGAGTGCAGTTTGAAAGCTGCTAGTCTAGGTCAAACCCTCTTGTTCTGAGACCCAAGAAGATTAAGTTATTTGCTGAAGGCCACACAGCTATTTAGCTATACAGCAGAGACTGAGGCTCAGGCCTCCTGCCTTACATTCTTTCTACTATACCTTTTTTTTCTTTTTCTTCAATGAAAATGTGGAGGCACCTTGCTGGCTAGTTCTCATTTTTCAATATGCATTCCATAAAAAAAAAAAAAAAAATTACGGTAGAGTCAATTCTGACTCGTGGTGACCCTATAGGACAGAGTAGAACTTTCCCATAGGGTTTCCAAGGCTGTAATCTTTACGGGAGTAGACTGCCACATCTTCCTCCTGCAGAGCAGCTGGTGGGTTCGAACTGTGACCTTTCGGTTAGCAGCCAAGTGCTTTAACTACTGTGCCACCAGGGCCTCTTCATTTTCCAATATTCAAAGAAAAATATAAAAATCAAAAGGATTCCTATGCTGTGCAATGCAAGCCTGTCGCAAGCCAAATCTCTCCATTTAGGAACCTTAAGTCGCTATCTCCCTCGCACTCTGGAAGTGGGTTTTTAGGCTCTGCTCCCTGAGACATCATGAGGGAAGGATGTTTGTGTACCAAGAAGCTAGAGGAAAAGGTGTGCTGGGAATATTGAAGGGATGTGTTCCTGAGCTGCTCTCTTCACTCTGAGATGGAGGTGGGGGCTGATGTAGTCTTCTCTAAGGAAGCCCTGTTACACAATAGAGGCTTAATATACTCAGCCTGCCAGTGTAATCCCCACTCCCCACATCCCCTATTTAACCCACAAAGGATAGCCTGAACCACTGTAGCTTCATGAGTAGGCCCCCAGTAAGGGTAGTCCTTGCTTCTTTTGCTCTAAAACTACGACCTGAGCAAAATTAGTCTACACTTTTGAACAAATACTAAGGCTGACCATACTTTGACTTCTAGTTGGTAAGGGAAACGAATCAAGGCTTTACGTGACATCTGAATACTTGAGGATTTCCTGTTTCTCTGCCCTGCCCCCATCTTTTATCTTCCAACTGACCCTCAGACTCTTTTGCAGTGGAATTTTGGCGGCAGCAGAGCCCTCTGACCTCGAGGAGGCTAAGAGAGAGCAGACATCTGGGTTCATAGTAACTTACTTTAGCTCACTTATCTAGGCAGCATCCTGGTCTATCTGAGCTGCAGCCCACTTCCCTCCTGCTGTCACTGATAGACCTCTAGCCAGCAGCCCTCATAATATTCCCAACAGGCAGCCCTTGGCCTTATCCAGCCTGGAGGAACGACTTGACCATTTCAGAATTAACTCTTCCTATTCTAAAATACTGAAGCCACAAAACATTTGCTTTCTATCATGTCTATATCACAAAAATACATATGCACAAATTATAGTAGCTCAGGACTGTTTGTGAAATGCGTTATTAACATGAAACTTACGTTGCCCCTATTTTCAGGAAGAAAATGAGATCCCTGCCAGTGTGTTTATGAAAGAGCCAGTTTCCAGCCCAGCAGAAGGGAAGGAGGAGCTCGCTGATGAAAACAAGTCCCTGGAGGAAACCTTGCACACAGTGGACCTCTCATCAGATGATGAATTGCCCCGTGATGAAGAAGCCCTAGAAGACAGTGCTGAGGAGAAGACAGAAGAAAGCAGGGCAGAGAAAATAAAAAGATCCAGCCTCAGGAAAGTGGATAGCCTCAAGAAAGCATTTTCACGCCAGAACATCGAGAAAAAGATGAACAAGCTGGGGACAAAGATTGTATCTGTAGAGAGGAGAGAGAAGATTAAGAAATCTCTCACTTCCAATCACCAGAAAAACTCAGGAAAAAGCACCCCCTTCAAGGTTTCTCCCCTCAGTTTCAGTAGAAAGAAAGTCCGAGAAGGAGAAAGTCCTGTGGAAAATGAGACCAAATCAGAAGACACGCGTGGCAGTGACCAGATGCTGAATGACCACGAGGAAGGCTCTGTTGCAGAGGGTCTTTCTGAAGCATCCCTAGTGGAAGAGAAGAACGCCGAGGGGGATGCTGAGGGGGCAGCCTTGAGAGGGAGTAACTCGGGGATGGACAGTAACATCGACTTGACCATTGTAGAAGATGAAGAAGGAGAGGCAGTGGCCCTGGAATATGCGCAGAAGACACGGTATGAGGACCACTGCACGCGCACCCCAGAGGAGACAGAACAGTCGGATGAGGAACCTGTGCAGCCAGCTGTGCTCCAGGTGGACCAGACCGTCTAAATGCACAGCCTGCTGGGGCCAGCCTATCTTTTTTAGTTAAGTGGGTAACCAGAGCCTGGAAACAAACACTTGCACATCTCTAGCACCACCCACTCACTCCCATGTTTTTGTCCAGGCAGTAGTAATTTATTACATAGTAGCCGCACACACGTGACCAAGATTTACTATGAAAGCAATGTGTCAGGGGCTCACTTCTTTCTAATTTGCTCTTAGGTTCTATTTATGTAGAATTTCTCCTAGTTTTGCCAGAAAGAGGAAATGGAACAGTTGAAAAATACCAATCAATTTGGCTTAGTCAGAAAAACCAGAGGATACTTAGGATACTAGTTATGAAATGTGATTCTTTTTTTTTTTTTTTTGTCATTCCATAAGCTTGTTGAATAATGTACCAGTAATATATTGAATTTCCACAGTAGTCTGTGAATCTAACTCTTTAAGTGTGTGATATATAATATGCATATGTATTTAATCTAAAGACATAACTACTTTATAGTTTAAAAAAGAAATATTTAAAAAAGGTAGAGACAGTGCTCAGTTGGTTATTCATTTAATAGAAGCCATTGTTTCTTGCAAATGAAGGAAGAATTAGAAGTCTATAATAATTCATTAGTGAAGTAAGATATGTAGGAAAGTCATACTATTAGAGAAAAAAAAACCAAGAAGGGAAAGTGAAAAAAAAAACCAAGAAGGGAAATTAAAAAAAAATAAGAGGAACAAGAAACACCAAAGAAAAGGAAGAACAAAGAGAGAAAAACCTATCTGCTTAAAACTAAAATATTTATAATATTAGTATTGTATTTCACTCTTCAAATAACAATACTAAAGATGTTTGTATATCCTGGAATAACATGTTTATGTCTTCACAGTATTTTTTTACTAATATTTTCAAATAATAGAACAAATATATTTTACAGTGTTAAAGCTAGGTTTGTTTTCTTAATAAATGAAGACACTGCAAATACTTCTCTAAGGAAGTTCAAAAGGATGCTGTCTCTTTAACATTGGAATTACTATAAATCTGTGAAAATATACACCGCCTTTTGTAAGAAGCTCGATCTTAGTATTCTGTAATGTTTTCCAAATTTGAAATAATCCTTACACTCCAAATAATGCATTATAGGTTTATAAGATGTTAAAATCAACAGGCTTGGAGAGGGAAGGATTCTCCTTTTCCTCTTTATACATAATGGTAATTTCATTCCAGGTCATATTACATTAAGATATTAACCTCCCAGAACAGTAATGGGTTTTTTTTAACTTAAAGCATGCTAGTATTTTTGTGTATGTACACTTTATTCAGACAGGGTAATTTTCACTGCTGCCTAACATATTAAAATATTGCTTTGTCTAATTTTAATTACAAAATTCTAATGTTTTAAGAGAGGCTTGTTAAATTGTAGTTTAAAGACTGTTGACCCCAGGAAGCAAATTCCCTGCATTTAGTATATTCCACAATAAATAACCTTACAAAGGTTAATATAAACAATGTTAACTATGCTTTGTTTTAATCAAAGGTATAGGATTAACAAATGTATTGATGGCATGTCTTATTTTGCAATAATGTAACCTCAAATATTGAACTGTTGGACTAACGATGACTGTGTTAAGACAAAATAAAACAAAAATAAAAACGTATATTACAGTGTCATTTTTTTTTTACAGAATAATTTTAGTACAAGCAGAAAGAATTGATTTTTAAACTCTACTCAAAACGTAGCAGAAATGTTGTTTCAGTCCTGATTTCCCCTATTAATTCTACTTTCATTTTTCCCTGATCTCATTTAGAAATCCAAGCCTCATTCTTCAAGTTTAACTTTCTTGACATCACCTTGCCAGCGCTGGAGAGCATCTGAATTTATTGCAGTAGCTTGATGAATTTGATAGTTCCATCTGCATTTTTATTGTATTGTACCAGATCTTATAATATCTTAAATAGTCCTGCAAACATAAATATATGAAACTGTACGTTCAGTTTATTCACCCAGATAAACCTTTGTCTTCTTCAGTGCCCTACACTGGGTAGAAGACTTAATTTTACTCATGGCCTAAAGCATGCCTGTTTAACCTTTATGGAGTTGCTGTCACTTCTTGCAGCCAAGGAGTTGGAAGATCCAGAGCTGATATAATGTTTACATTTCCTTTTTGAAAATGCTTATTTCATTTGTTGCCGTAAACTAGCTGCATGTCAATGAAAAACTGCATTCAAGCATTTTTTTAGGTTTTACTGACAATCACTTTATTCTGTGTTCCACATTTGCAGCATTAAAATCCTAAACAATAAAAGAGAGAATTAGGCCAAATAACTGTTTGAAAACACATACTGTAGGGATTAGAGAGAGCATCAACTGTGGAAATGGAAGCTATTTGTTCTGTATTATTGTTGAATTATTTGCATATTGGTGAGGTTGCAAAGTCCCCAAATTAGATATGTCTTCTTCCCACCCATCCAATAACCCATTCCCAACTTCGTGTGCCTGGAGCTCAAGAATTGGATTAGTTTTCCCCAAAGATTGGTTATACATTAATAAGGACTGACAGCCATATCTTAGAAATATAATTCAAGAGTAAGAAGTGTCTATTACATGTGTTACAAATCTCACAGAAATATAGCAAAGATGTCATTTTTCTTCAAGGTTTTAGTTTATATATAGATATATATTTCAACCGGAATATTTTTTTCTCTTTCCACTAAGCAATCTAGGATATGGCTGAATTACTGGTTCTTTTTATACATTTTTAAAAAAAGAAAAGAAAAACACCAAGGCTAAGATCAGTTCTGCACAAAACAAAGATTTTTGACATTTGTTGTATAATGAAACCCCAAAATGTTTCTGCTTTTAGCAACGCTTATCTAGAAGGGCACAAAGGTTGACCCCCCCATGTGTTTCAGCTCACTATCAGGAAACTAGAGGCTCCTTCAACCTAGCCAAGTTGCTAGTGTAAGTAAAGGTTATAATGAAAGTCATTTTCTGCATTAAGACACTAATGCCCCAGCCCAGTTAATTCTTGCTCAAAAGTTTGTTTACTGCCCTACAGCCCAAATCTAAGTGATTTTATATTGGAGATCAAGAATATGAGGACTTGAAGTACAAACAACAATCATTATTAACAGTTCCATAGCAACCACAGGTCTTTTCCTAAAAACCAGGACTCTGACACTGCAAAACAAGTTTCAGATGAAATTGGAATTGTGACCTTTGTATTCTGCTTGGTCTGGGCATCTAGATAAAGACTTCTGCAGCCAGGAACTCATTCCTAAAGGGAATAGGCAGTAACTCGCATTATTAAAGGCACATTCTTCTTATTTCTTTTTTACCATTACATTATCCTACAGTATTTGAAACTCTAAAATTATTTTTAACTCTCCACACAAACTGCCTCAATGCCCCAATTAACAAGTCACACCTTTAGCAGAACAGCTAGATGTTCATACATTTAAACACTTTCTATAGTAAAATCAATTCATTAAGTATTTATTGAGCAATGCAACCTTTAGTCCCTCCATTTGTTAAATTTATTTTATTATTTTTTTATTGTTTTACTTTAAGTGAAAGTTTACAATTCAAGTTAGTCTCTCATGCAAAAATTCATACATACATTGTTATGCGACCCTAATTGCTCTCCCTATACTGTGACAGCCCATTGTTCCTTTCCACCCTTAATTTCCTATATCCATTCAGCCAGCTCCTGACCCTCTCTGCCTTCTCATCTCACCTCCAGACAGGAACTGCCCGTTTAGTCTCCTGTATGTACTTGAGCTAAGAAGCACACTCTTCATGAGTATCATTTTATGTCCTATGGTCCAGTCTAATCTTTGTCTGAAGAGTTGGCCTTGGGAATAGTTTTAGTTCTGGGTTGACAGAGAGTCCAGGGGCCATGCCTTCTGGGGTTCCTCCAGTCTCAGACCATTAAGTCTGGTATTTTTACTAGAATTTGAGTTCTGCACCCCACCTTTCTCTTGCTCCATCAGGGACTCTCTGTTGTGTTCCCTGTCAGGGCGGTCATTGGTGGTAGCCAGGCACCATCTAGTTCTTCTGGTCTCAGGATAATGCAGTCTCTGGTTTATGTGACCCTTTCTGTCTCTTGGGCTAATACTTTCCTTGTGTCTTTGGTGTTCTTCATTCTCCTTGACTCCAGGTGGGTTGGGACCAAATGATACATCTTAGATGGCCGCTCGCTAGCATTTAAGACCCTAGATGCCACTTACCAAAGTAGGATGCAGAACATTTTCTTAATAAACTGTTACGCCAATTGACCTAGATGTTGCCAAAAGCATGGTCCCCAGACCCTCGCCCCTGCTACTCTGTCCCTCAAAGTGTTTGGTTGTATTCAGGAAACTTCTTAGCTTTGGTTTAGTCCAGTTGTGCTGACTTCCCCTGTAGGGTGTGCTGTCCTTCCCTTCACCTAAGATAGTTCTTGTCTACTATCTAGTTAGTGAATAACCCTCTCCCTCCCTCCCCCCTCTCGTAACCATCAAAGAATGTTTTCTTCTGTGTTTAAACCTTTTCTTGGGTGCTTATAATAGTGGTCTTATAGAATATTTGTCCTTCTGTGACTGACTAAATTCACTCAGCATAATGCCCTCCAGCTTGCTCCATGTTCTGTTTCACAGATTCATTGTTCTTTATCCATTGTGTGAATATACCATAATTTGTTTATCGATTTGTCCGTTGATGGGCACATAGGTTGTTTCCATCTTTTTGCTATTGTGAACAGTGCTGCAATGAACATGGGTGTGCATATACTTATTTGTGTGACGGCTCTTATTTCTCTAGGATACATTCCAAGGAGCGGGATTGCTGGATCCTATGGTACTTCTATTTGTAGCTTTTTAAGGAAGCATGGAATTGATTTCCAAAGTGGTTGTACCATTTTACATTCCCACCAACAGTGTATAAGTGTTCTAGTCTCTCCACAACCTCTCCAACATTTATTATTTGGTGTGTTTTGGATTATTGCTAGCCTTGTTGGGGTGAGATGGTATCTCACTGTAGTTTTGATTTGCATTTCTCTAATGGCTAATGATTGTGAGCATTTCTTCATGTGTCTGTTAACTGCCTGAATGTCTTCTTTGG
>NW_004444078.1:942623-959403 GCF_000243295.1 Trichechus manatus latirostris
TTTAGGTCTTTGATCCATTTTGAGTTAGTTTCTGTGCATGGTGTGAGGTATGGTCTTGTTTCAGGTTTTTGCAGCTGGATATCCAGTTACGCCAGCACCATTTGTTAAAGAGACTGTCTTTTCCCCAATTAACAGACTTTGGGCCTTTGTCAAATATCAGCTGCTCATAGGTGGATGAATTTATGTCTGGATTCTCTATTCTGTTCCGTTGGTCTACGTATCTGTTGTTGTACCAGTACCAGGCTGTTTTGACTACCGTGGCGGTAAAATAGGTTCTAAAATCAGGTAGTGTGAGGCCTCCCACTTTGTTCTTCTTCTTGAGTCTGTTTGTTAAATTTCTCACAGTCCAAATCAGTTCTGTTCATTCTGTTGTACATAGGGCCACTATGAGTCAGAACTGGCTTGACGGCACCTAACAACGACAACAAAAAATCAGTAAGACACAGACTGAGGGGAAGAGAATTTTTGATAGCTAACTTTATACCCGGCAAGGCACTCTAATGACCACCAATACTGTGTATCTACCAAGCACTGTGCTGGGATTCCTTGGGTAGTGCAAATAGTTAACATGCTCAGCTGCTAATGAAAAGGTGGGAGATTCAAGTCCACCCAAAAGTGCCTTGGAAGAAAGGCCTGGTGATCTACTTCTGAAAAATCAGCCATTGAAAACCTGTGGCGCACAGTTCTACTCTGACACACGCAGGGTCATCATGAGTCAGAGTGGACTCGACAGCAATTTGTTACTGGTTACATGAGTAACCATTTAATCATACAAAATCTTATTAGGAAGGTACTGTTTTAATAGAGTAGAAACCTGAGACTTTTAAGGTTAATTTTCTCCAATTGGGAAGATGAAAGAGGGGATGGTGGGGGGCCTCAAACCTGATAGCAGAGTTCTTAACCACTCTAAGTTCTCATTCATTATGTTATAATTTAACTATTATTTCACTGAGGGTCACAGAGTTCAAGTAACTTGGCCAAATTCACGTAACTAGTGAGTGGCAGGGCCAGTGTTCAATCCCGGTTTGAAATTCAAGCTACTGCTAAAATAGACTCTTAATTATATCACACAACTGTGCTTAGTTATGAATCACTTTATAAGCTCTCCGATGATACAGTAGTAACTTCATTTTTAGTGTCCTTTATACAGCATTATACACAGAGTAAATAATTTGGATGATCGTCATGCCAATGCTAAGAAAAAAACAGCACATCATTCTGGAAAGCCACAAAAATACTATGATTCAGGTTTGCTAATGCCACAGAGCATCTCCTAAGCACCCTGGCATCGTCTGTTGTCAGTAGCTGGAGGGTTCACTTTGGGGCAAGGTTTAATAAGGGCAAGCTGTCAACAAAGATAGATGTTGGAATCGGCTAATTCAAGGATGGCACATGAAGTCTGCCTCAAATTCCTTAAGTTAAAGGAGTCATATTCCTACGTCAGACTAGGGAAATCAGTATATCCTGCCTGGACACATCCTCTCATACACTGAAAAAATGAACAAATGGAAATCAGCATTGAGGGGGAAGGGGGATGGAGGTTTAGGAAGTGGGGTGGACATGAGGATATGGAAAGCTAGCCTCTATATATAATTCCTGTGAAATCATTCAGCTGCCTTCTCAGGAAAAACAGAAGTTAGGTCAAGCAAATGCTGGTGTCTTTTACATCTCTGTCAGCAAGGGATCAAAGAAAACCCCCTAGGCCAGCCCTCATTCATCAAGATGTACGCTGCGGGCAGCGACTTTCTCAAAATGCTTTGGCAGCGGTCACAAACTAAAATACCTAATGGGCTCAGTCATGAGCAAAATGGTTCAACGATGAGGCAGCAATTGTGGCAAGGCTACCACATATAGGAAGTGTCCCCTCTGATAGGGCATCTTTATAATTTCCTCCTTGAGGCGGTGCCCTTTTCTAATTCCCACAAAGACAAGGTATATTCTAGAAGCTTCCCTGGATTGTGGTAAACTGGCAGCCACTACCCAACTCCAGTGGTCATGTGGGAAATCAGACTCAGTGCTGCCGAAACTTAAGAAGAGCCAAAATTCAGATTTCTTTTACATCTTCTGGTTTTTAATTTTTGGCAACTAATTCAAATCATGTTAACCATTGTAGGAGCCAAGGTTAAATGTCCACTGGCTGGATGTAGCTTGCTGACTTCTGCTCTATGGACATGAAGGCTCTTGGGTTCTGCTTCCTCTCCTGGTGGCATAGACACAAGAATAGAAAGCTAGTAACAGGACTGGATTTGCCTTGAGAAAAAGCACGAAAGCCTTCTTAGGGAAACAAAATGCAAAAACACCTTAGCCAGCACTTGTAAGAAATTTCCCTCAACTCTTGCTGATTTTGTGAAAAGATTGCTCTTAATGCTGCACAGTTAATGCGCTAAAGAGAACGCAGCCCGTCATGTTGGAAGATGGTTATATGTTTTGTAATGGGAACCCCACTCCTTGTTATTAGCATTGCTACCTGAGGGTTACCTACAGAGTCCCTGAATGTCAAAGGGTTTGGTATTTTTGGTAAACTGAGCATAGGGTGCAACTATTCCGTTTCTATACCCTGCTGAAAAATATCTACCCCGTCAATAACCTGGAGACCCTATAAATGACAAAAAGCCAGCCTGTATTCTGCTCTGTCATACATCACCGCAAAATTGCCAGCCAACACTCCAATTCTTCATTCCTTTATTGATAGTAATGAGGTGCGAAAGGGAAAGACCACAGCTCAATTTTTGGATGCTAAATTGAGCCTTCAGAGCTGGGAGTTGGGGGAAAAAAACTGCTAAAGATTTAGCACAAGGGTTCACGATGTCTTTTGTTAAGGAGAAACTTTTTATGCTTGCAACCACTTGAAGCTCTAGTCATGCACCAGGATCAACTGTGTTCCCGGAAGTCCACTGCATGTTAATTGTCTCCATAACCTGAGTGACATGCAGGGAAAGGATGAGTATTCTGGTGAATGTGCCCATATTTGAAAAAAAAAAAAAAAAGTTTTCCTAGGGACTTTAAATCAATAATTTTAAATCCTTACATCAAAAAAAAGGAGCCCTAGTGCACAAATCGTTAAGCACTCAGCTGCTAACCAAAAGGTCAACAGTTCTAACCCACCAGCAGGTCTGCAGAAGAAAAGACCTGCCTGGCAATCTGCTAAAGATTATAGCCTAGGAAACCCTATGGGGCAGTTCTACTCTGCCAGATGGGGTCACTATGATATGAGTTGGAATCAACTTGACAATACCCAACAACAACAACACATCATAAAAGAAAGCTCCATTCCCCCACAGGATGGATGGAGTAAAGTAATAGCTTAGCTTGTGGGGTTGCCTCTGAAATTAACCAGAGAAAGGGAGACTGAGGCACGTTGGTCATAATTTCACTACAGTTGTTACTTCTGTCTGCTTTTCTTTCTTCCGTGGCCCTTTTTTATTGTTGGACACCAAAAAGTCCTTCTCAGCTACCTTGTAGCTAGACTTTTCAGAGAATAAATAAAAACAGGTAGACCTGAATCGTCCAATAACCACAGGGAGAGTTTTTTTATCTGCAAGAAACATTTCCCCAGTACAGATATTCATTTTTGTTTTATTAACATTTATTAAATTTATTGGGCATTTATATGCCAGACTCTGTGCTGGACATGTGGATAAGACAGAAGAATAAGTCAGAAGAGTCTTTGCCATCTAGAAGCTCCCTATCTATTGGGGAAAGTGAAAGTGCTCAGAATCCCCTACATAAAGAATTTGAATTTACAGTAGCAAATGAGAGGGAACAGATAATTGGAGAAAAAAATTAATCCTCAATTTCCTTAAGGAAATTATTTGCTAGATAGTCACCCAAGATAGTTCAATGGAGATACCATAGTTTGACTCTGTAAGATATCATAAGTGTCCAGGATGGAGATGGAAGGAAGCTGAACTGTGGAGGCTGTAGATGTGTGGACTTGAAAAATACATTGGAATAGAAGGTTCTCTGCTCTGAAGAAGGAAATTAAATGGCGGTACGGAGAGTCTGAGTGGAAGAAAACCTGTAAAGTCTTTAAAATGCAAGATTGGCAGTAAGTACATCCATTTGTTGTAATGAATAAAATAAGTATTGACTGTGTAGACAGGAGTGAACCAAACAAATATGCCCTTCCCTCCTGGGGTCCCAGTGTACACTGTAATAAAATACTCACTTAGTCACTCTCTTGCCAAAAGTGTTCAAATTAGTTCAAATACAAATGTATTTTTATTTTTTAGGAAATTTTTCCTCATGAAAATGCATTGTTCATTCAGAATCCTACACAGTATCTTCAGTAGGCTGAGACAGGAATGAATAAATGAAAATATAAAGTGGAAATCAATGAGAAAATATGATGGTACAGTAACTTTACATCCACCTTAGGTACAGTAACTTTATATGCAACTTTGAAAGAGTATGTGTTCTCTTAAATTAAGAGTTGTTTTTTAAATAACATTTATTAAGATTTAGTTTTCATTTAATTAAGAAGAAAATCAAGTAGGAGGAAAATGGCCCATAATCCCACTGCCCAAATAATCCCTATTATAATTTTAATTCTCTTAAATAAAAATATTACAAGATATTCATTTTCTATTGCTGCGTAATAAATTACCACAAACTTAGTAGCATCAAACAGCACTCCTTCATTAACTCACAGTTCTCATGAGTCAGAAGTCCAGCATGGTGACTAGGTCCAGTTTAGGGTTTCATAAGGCTAAAATCAATGTGTTGGCTGAAATGAGTGCTTGTCTAGACGCTCTGGGATATAACTGCTTCCAAGCTCATTCTTTCTGGCAGAATTCAGTTCCCTGCAATTATAAGACTCAAATACCTATTTCCCTACTGACTATCAGCCAGGGGCTGCTCTGAGCTCCTAGAGACTGGCCATATTCCTTACCATGTTGTCCCCTCTGTCTTAAACCCAGCAATGGTGTGTCCAATCCTTCCTGTGCTTTGAATTTCTGACTTTTCTCTTCTTCGATCAGCTGACCAGTCAGAGAAAACTACATGCTTTTAAAGGGTGCATGCAATTAGTTCAGGCTCACCTGGACAATATAAACTAATTACAGGAGTACAGTCCATTATATTCACAGATCTGGGGATTATGTAGGGTGTGTACACCAGGGAGGTGGGAAATCTTCAGGGCCACCTTAGAATTTTGCCTACCACGTAGAAGGACATGGTAAGGAAATTCAAATGATACAGGAAGATATTAAATGAGCCAGCCCTATCCGCCTTCTGCCAAACCCAGACTCCGGTGGTAACCATGGTCAACAGTTTTCTTACATAAACTTCCAGGAGGAGAAGAAAAAAAAAAAGATGCATATTCATCTCTATGTTTTCTCTTTACATTTAAATAAACAGGGTCTTATTGCACATACTCGCTTGCATCTTGCTTTTCTCATTTGACCTTTCTTCCAGTACTTTCCTTAGCAGCAAATGTGGGTCTATATTATCTTTATCTCAGCTATATAGGAGTATCTTTTTATTTCTTTAATAGCTACATAGAATAAGCAAAGAGATCAGCAATGAGCCATCCCTAAAACAGAGACATAGTATTTATTATTTCCTAAGGACTTTTACATTGTGGACAGAGCTTGCGTCAGACTCATTATATTACCTGGAACACCCTCTTCTCTTGGAGCAGACAGATTCCTTAGTAGTCTCTATATTAGTCGAGAATCAACTAATGTTACACTAAAGAAAGTTTAAGTAATTTCTGGAAGAAGTTATCTGTTTAGACACAAAGGGTTTTAAACAGTTATCACCTCACATGTGAAGGAAATAGTACCAAAAAAAAGAAAGAAAATAGAAAACCAGAAGAAATCAGATTAAAATTAAATTGAAGTCTGGAGTTCATCTATTCTTCAGAGCAGGAATAAAGTTTCACCCTCTGACCATTACCACATCTTTTCTCCATAGCAATGCCAAAGAAATAAAAGTATGCCTTTTTTCATGAAAGATGCATTTCCTTCTAATTATTGTCATTCTAAAGTTCTTAAACTACAGTGTTTGATCTATGGCTTTAGAATACCAATTTTTCATATCTGTTTCTTCTAAGTACAAAAAGACAAAGAAATTTCCCTTACCTTTCATTGTTCTCTGAATGGGACTAGACATTAAAAAATAGGTTTACATTACTAGTCATAACTTGTGAGTCTTGAAGCTCCTACAAAACTCATATATTCAATTTTTTCTACTGAAGTGACAAGTTGCTCTGCTTTCATCATTTTAGATGAACAGACAGTAAACAGTAATAATGGCCCCAATTTCCATGAGCATTTTCTCTGTGTGAAGAGTTCACGAGCTAAAAGTTTCTCTTCAGAGCTCGGTCCACTGCTCTGAAATGGAAATGGACTATTATACATAATGTTGATGCTTATAAATTTATATTAATGCTTGTAGAATGTGGTATTTGCTCTTAAAATCTTAGACTTCATCACCTCCACTGCAAAAACATGTCTTAAAAACACATCTCTGAAAGTTGTTTACTGAAACATCAAGGAAGGCAGTTTAGTCGAAACTTAGCAGCAGTTTAAGAACAAACCCCAGAGTCACATGAAGCAAGTGATAGTGAGATAAACTGCAACCTAGAAACTGAGGGGAAATCCAGTACTGCCCCAGAGCCATGCAACCAGGGACCCTGTCCTGGGCCTGCACCTCAGGGAGTCCTGTGCCTTGAAGTGCCTTCCAAGAAATGTTCTAAGTCCCCCTCCAGTGTCTGGGACCAATCGGGGCTGGCAGTGCCATCTGGACAGGTAGTCCCAGACCAGGTAGGATCAGTGTGGGTCCCAGTTCCCATTTCCACCCTTCAGGGCATTCTCTAAGCCTCTACTCCATGCATACGGTAAACCAGATGCCCCAAGGAACCTCTAGGAGAAACAATCTGTGGACCAGCAGAGTATATATATATATATATATATATATATAATACAAGAACATAAAACATTAGGCCTCCAGAATGGTGTTGACATGCTGATTTTGGGTGACTCTCACTCCCAAGGGACACAGGACAAATTCAGATCTCTAGGCTACCAATAGTATACTGCTGACCCCCAGGTGTGAGTCACACATGTGGGCTGGAGAACTGGCTCTTCTGACTGCAGTGCCACCTCCAGCCTACAGCACCAATGGAGTTGTCCTTCACCCAGGGCTTTCACTCCACTTCCTCCCCAGGTTCCACACTGTGTTGCGTCCTCCGTAAGTGCCTCGTATACTTCCGAAAAGAGCTTCTGGGACTGTTCCCAGGGACTATTCCAATCCATGTCTTGCCTTCCATCAATTGTTGATATGGTACTCTGCCAGGCTGGATTTAAGCCATGCTAGATGAGGGACTTAGATTTCTTGTGGAAATGGGATGCTCTTCTTATTCCTCATGTGCCCCTCTCCTATCTTCTCCACTGGTGGAGACGGCAAAAGGCAGGGTTGTGGCCAACATGGAAAGAGATCACATTCTAGAAATGCAGTGATCACAGCCTAAGGAATTCAAGAGAAGACATAATTGGGAGATGTGTTATCCTTTGTTACACTACACAATTCTGAATAGTAAATTTAACATCACCAGAAAACAACTTTTAATTCACATTTTCCTGCATATATTGGATATGACTTGCTTTTGTGGTCATCATCGACAAAGCATAGTAACAACCTTTGTTGTTGAGGCAGTCATGGGAAACCAGTATTCATGGGCAGCATGATGGATGATGCAGCTTCATGAGTAATGATGTAACCAGCATGAATAAATGGCATTAGAGAACTGCAGGGGCAAGAAGATCTACACTGCTTCAATACAAACAGGCTCTGAAGAGTCAAGGCATTGTGAGTAATAACAACATTGCTACATTTTTCTCACATGGTAGAAGATATGAAATTAGCCAGGAGCAATACATTGACAATAAAGAACAGGGAGATATGGGTTCCTATCTACTATGAAGAATCTTTACATGCACCAACTGGACAATAAATAAATATGTAAGTACTACTTGATTCATTATTCTAAAGCTTTATTGAAAATTATTTTACCTCACATGGGCTCATGAATTTTGTAACACTTTTTGAAAATCAAATTGTTTATATAAACAGTCCCCACAAAAAATATTGTGAGGGATGGCCCTAGGAAAGCTGTTAAGGAAGAGTAACAGGTAATGTTCCAACATACAGTTTCATACTTTCCCAGTACAGCTACAGTAGATTTCTTATTACATGGTTTGGGAATCTGAATGATTTAATTTAACAAGTATTTTACATACACAAGGAAATAATGACCATTCTGTGTTGCAAAGACCTTCTGACTATTGGGGACTTCTGCAATTTTTGGTTGTTGTTGGAGGTAGCTATTATGTGATTGTAATTTTTTTCTGCTTGAAGATAATTCTCAATTACCCAGATGTGGCTTATTCACTTAGTGAATTAAATAGAGAAAATGTTTGAGTTCTAGAGTGACTGACCTCCAGCACCCAGAGTATTTCTGGAAGGCTTCATCATGCCATTAACTGGTGGAAACTCAGAAAGTGCAAATTAATTCTGATGTTAGTCTTAAAAATTTTAATTATGGAAGAAGATCTGCTCTAAAAATCATATAAATGCATGTTAAAGCATATACAGGTTATTTGTTACTCATCTTTTGGATTAGTTTTGCCTTATTTATGAACATAGATAATTGAGATTTAATGTTTTTAAGGCAGATGACACAACCTTGCTTGCCAAAAGTGAAGATGACTTGAAGCACTTACTGATGAAGATCAAAGACTACAGCCTTTAATATGGATTACACCTCAAAATGAAGAAAACAAAATACTCACAATTGGACCAATAAGCAACATTATGATAAGCAAAGAAAATATTGAAGTTGTCAAAGATTTCGTTTTACTTGGATCAACAATCAACACACGTGGAATCAGCAGTCAAGAAATCAAATGATGTACTGCATTGAGCAAATCTGCTACAAAAGACCTCTTTAAAATGTTAAAAAGCAAAGATGTCACTTTCATGACTAAGTTGCTCCTGACACAAGTCATGGTATTTTCAATCACCTCATATGCATGAGAAAGACGGAAAATGAAAAAGGAAGACCGAAGTAGAATGAATGGATTTGAATTATGGTGTTGGTGAAGAATGTTAAATATACTATGGACTGCGAGAAGAAAAACAAATCTGTCTTGGAGGAAATACAGCAAGAATGCTCCTCAGAAGTGAGGATGACAAGACTTCGTCTCGCTTACTTTGGACATGTTATCAGGAGGAACCAATCCCTGGAGGAGGACAGCACGCTTGGTAGAGGGTCAACGAAAAAGAGGAAGACACTTAACGAGATGGACTGACACAGTGGTTGCAACAACGGGCTCATATATAGCAATGTTGTGAGACTGGCACAGGGGCAGGCAACATTTCATTCTGTTACACATAGGGTCACTATGAACCAGAACCAACTCGACAGCACCTAACAACAACAAGGCTTCCATTGTATCAATGGTCTGTTTTTCCATATATCAGTCATATTTTTATCTACAAAGATTATTACTTATTCACAAATGATTATATCTGCCTTAATGACTCAAACTACTAGTCTGGTCATAAATCACCAATTACTTAGTCAAACTGCTAAAAAAGATTAGGGCTGATAGCAACATTCTAGTTCCAATTCTAGTTCAAAGAACCATGATTTATTGCTGGAAATGGGTAAGAAAGAACTAGGAAAAGAAAATGAAAGAAAAAGATTAAAATTTTAAAGCAATGTATTTAATCCACTGAGACAGATGACACAGCTGCTCTGCAAGTATGTGCAAATATCTTTGTGTCTTTCTTCTTAACCATTGATTTTTTTTTTACCTTGTCAGTTTTTAACTCTTAGAAAAATGCCACTAGAGATGCTTAAGCTAATCAAAGTCACTATTTTATTCTTATGGGATTTTAAAATTTCAAATTTTCTATCAATAGGTTGTATAAATATAAAGATTAGAGAACAAAACATTCCAGTAATACAGTACATTAACATGTAAAATTAGAAGTTTATTTTTATATTCTCAATTTTTCTGATAATAAAATTTAAAAACAAACATTTCATCAGCACCACCAGTCTTGTTATCAAAAATTTGGAATGAATAAGGAAGACCAAAGAAGAACTGATGCCTTTGAATTGTGGTGTTGGCAAAGAATATCAAATATACCCTGGACTGCCAAAAGATCGAAAAAAATCTGTCTTGGAAGAAGTACAGCCAGAATGCTTCTTAGAAGCAAGGATGGTGAGACTTCGACTCACATGCTTTGGACATGTTATCAGGAGGCATCAGTCCCTGGAGAAGGACATCATGCTTGGTAAAGTAGAAGTTTCAGTGAAAAAGAGGAAGACCTTCAACAAGATGGATTGACACAGTGGCTCCAACAATGGGCTCAAACATAGCAACTATCATGAGGATGGCGCAGGACAGGGCAGTGTTTTGTTCTATTGTACATAGGGTCACTGTGAGTCGAAACTGACTCGATGGCACCTAACAACTAGTCTTATTTCCAAATATTTAACATATATACTTCGCTTAGATAAAGACAGTCATAAAACGCATTAGGGCCATAGGCAAAAGACTAGGGAATAATTCAGATTTTCTGAAGTGATTATTTTTCTTCTGGCTCACCAACTCTTGCTTCCCTTTTATCAAACAGGAATATAAAGTATCTACCTTTCAGAGATGTTTATGTTATCTAACCCTTTTGAGTGCTAGTCATATGGCAGGGGGGAAAGGTTTTGAACAAGGACATTAGCAGTTATAATACTTACCCTACGGTCTTAGTGATAAACAGTAAGCTCCAAGCTTTTTTATTTAGGAATTCAACAACATCAACAAAATGTATTTCTATTTTCTTAAAGTGCAGTGACCTTTTTGAAACAGAGACCCTGGAAAATAGTCTTAAAATGTGGAATTCTGTGACTTTCACAAATAAGCCATAAATCATATAAAAATTAGAAGCAATTACCTGACTTTTCAGCACTGATCGTGGTATGGATGGATCCCATTCAAAGATTAAATGTTAAAAAGTTTTCATCCTCCAAATATAGCAAAAATTACTTGAGAACATGAAAAAATCGAACCAGAATGAACTCAGATGACTAAACAGAAAATAGCAAGCTCATGCTTACTTTAAAAAGAATGTTCTAGAATTAGGAGATATTGATCATAAACAATAACGTGGTGGAAACAAATAGCCAATTTCCTTAGACTGTAATACTGTACTGAGAGTCAGTAATACTGGCAAGTCAGTCAACATGTTTGGACATCATATTTGGTACAAAGCACCAAAGTTTTGAAGTCTGTGAAGGATTCAAACTCTTTCACTGCGTAATCACGTATCTTGCCCCATCCAACAGAAATTACGGTACCTTTAAAATATTTCTGTTCCCTGTATCCTTTTTCATCATCTCTATGCTCTGTTTTTCCAAACAACAGGGTCAACCTGACATTTCCTCGAGGACTTCGGCTGTCAGCTAGAATCACCATTCTTTGAATTGCTGAATCAGCCCACTCTCGGACCAGTAGCTGGTAGCGATACAAGGAGTCCTTCAAAATCTGCAATTTTCGCCTCCAGATTAAGAAAGGCTCTAGGCCAATTTCTTTAAAACCAGAAAGATTTTCAGACATTTATACAATCACATTCCTAATTACAGAGGACCCAGAAAATACATATCATTTCAGACTTTGATGGACTATTTGAGTTCAAGTGGAATCTTTTATTGTGTCACCCCAGATGACTTACCATATACTAAAGCCATAATAATCATTCCTATTGCAGCAGGACATCATTCTAACTTGAAAATCCAAGCTTTTAGAAGGAGTACTATAAATAGAGTCGGATGCTAGACAAACTATCACAATTGTAAGGAGGAGCATAGGAATCAGTTATTGAGTTCACATTTCCAACATTTGTGGCTTTGATCCTGCGCCAATCATGCTTCTTCGGAGTAAGCCGATGGATAAAGGCTGCAGACAGAATACTAGTGGATTAAAGGATCTTTTCTTCTTCTGTTAAAAGACTTACTAAGGGTCAATAAAAAGACAATTCTGAGTCTAATGTTGTCAGTGGAATTCTGGTTAACAAAGAAAATGCATTATTGAATTCATCAGGAAAAAATAAGTTAAAAATATAGGAGCAAACTCACTGTCTTAGGTCCAGGCATCCTAGAATCAGAGCCTGAGACAGGGGTTCTGGTGCACAAGATTTTCTCTGGAAAAGAGAGCAGCTATGAGTTGTTAGCAGCCAACATTCACAGCAGCTGAAAAAAGACTGTATGATCCTGGTTGATGCATCTTGACATGGCACCCGCAACATCTACTATACTCAGTAATTGAAATTTACTTGGGAATTGGAAAAATACCTAGGACTGTGTCAAATTTTAGACAGACTGGAAAGGGTTCCATCTGGCATCAACAGGTGAAGTCATTGGGATGAAATGGCTGGCAATCTTACCCAGTTGCCTTTAATTGTATTATACCTTATGACTTGTGCTTCCTTTGCTGATTAACAATCTACAGCCTCTGACATAATGTATCCTTAACCTATTTTGGTGCTCTTAATTCAGAATTATTCCTTCTTCCCGCATGAAAGAAAAGCTGCCAGTTTTGAGAATATCCATTAAGTTAAGGTCACAAGGAAGAACACTAACATTCAACTTGAAGAAAAAGAAATAGACTTTATAAATCACAATGCACAATTATTTTTTAATGCAAGAATGGAGTTTCTGATTGAGAGATTTGCAGGGGTAGAAAGAAGTTACCTTCCCTAGGTACACATTTTGCTCGTATTCGGTGAGTCCTGTTTCACTTAGTTAGAAACATACATCTCTGCTATGGTCTGTGACCCTCCTCATTTCTCAGCTACGGATGGGCACTAGAAATTCCAAACGTGCTGTGAGTGATTTTTCCCTTCTTTCCTCCCTGACATTGTTCTGGAGATGAAGTGATTCACATTTTCATTGCTGCTCTGTGGTGTACTGAAACAATCAAAACAAATCTAAGTCTTTATTACCCAACAGGTAGCTAGGAAATAAGAATCCAAAGGCTAGATGGCAATAAATCTGGTGGTTTCTTTACCCATATGAGTGTTTTGAAGCCAAATAAAACTCAGGCACGTCATTTTGCACTTCTAACTTTCCGCCTCCCCATTTTAATTAATTTCATCTGGATGTCTAGAGAACAGACAGCATTATATTTGAGTTCATTATAAAAAGACAGAAGGAAAGAAAAGATTTGCCTGTCTCCACAGGAAGTCCATTTCTTTCTCTTTTGACCTAATCAATGAGAAGAAGGCTTTAAATACGATTTCAAAATCTTAACAAGAAATGCCAGTTTGGCCACAAAAGGCTTTGTTAAAAGAGCATGTGGGAATCCATGGGGAAGGTCATCATTATAATAATCCACCCAGGATGGTCTGATTTCAATAGCTCTGGGCACAGATATTTGTCCTGGATTCTGCAACCAACCAAGGCAGTGGGAGATTTTGTTCTGAAGCAAACAAATCTCCCTGTTTCATACTGATCCAACCTAATTCTAGCCACCCAGCCTACACATTACATATTTCCTATTTTGAGAAAAACATTCCTGGAACAGAGAGTGGGCAGTGGACTCAATTCTATTTTCCATTAAATTGAGGCACCTTACAGATAAGAAAAGCTACATTTTCTGTGATGGGGAAGACGCAGAATACTTGCTGCAGTGAAAAATCACAAACCACGAACCAGAAGATAGGAGGGTGGATTGACTTCCTGTTAAAGACAGCTGTACACTATTAGGCTTTCTCTGGCATCCTCCTCTTATTCCTCGACTTCATCCATATCGGTCAAGAAATAGTTTCCAAAAACTAGACTGGTCTGGGAGCAAAATTACTGCTTTGCAAGGGTTTCTATCCCCTGCCTCTTGTAAGCAAGGCAAGACCCTCAAGTTATAATTAGCTTGCATTGGCCCTTCCCCAAACTCTAACATCTTTTAGCCTGGGGGGAACAAAACCTGTCAGTCTGTCAGCTTTCGCATGGCCAATTCACTGCTATTTATATCAGGGTTCAGTGGCAATTCCAGTGGCCACAATTGTGTTCTGACCTTCTCCAGAGGGGATACTGGGGGCCAGTGCAGGTTTGTTCACACTCAGATTGAGTTAATAGATCATCTCTGGGGATGAGACTCCTGATCCGAGAGTAAGTGGCAGCTTTGGTTTTATTATTGGTGAAAAACAGTAAGATTTTATTTTTTTAATATTTGTGTTTAGTTGGGGGATTCATGAATGTGTTTATGAAATATCCGTGAGAAAAAGTGGAGAAGGGGAGAGAAAATCTTCTTACTAAAATTTTGCCAGAGTTATAGGAGCCTAAGGTTAGATCATGGGTCTGGTGGCACAGTGGTTAAGCATTTGGTTGCCAACCTAAAGGTCAGCACTTTGAACCTACCAGCTGCTCCACAGGAGAAAGATGTGGCAGTCTGCTTCTGTAAAGATTATAGCCTTGGAAACCCTATGAGGCAGTTCTACCCTTTCCTATAGGGTTGCTATGAGTTGGAATTGATGGCAACGGGTTTGGTTTTGGTTTTAGTTTAAGATTACAATGAGAAGTCCAGGTGACTCAGTAGTTAAGCGCTTGGATGCTGACCTAAAGGTCAGTGGTTTGAAACTACCCGCTGCTCTTCAGGAGAAAGATGTGGCAGTCTGCTTCTGTAAAGATTACAGTTTTGGAAACACTGTAAGGCAATTCTACTCTGTATTATAGGGTCGCTGTGAGTTGGAATCGACTCCAGGGCAACAGGTTTGGTTTTGGGGGGTTTTAGGGTTACAACTGATTTTCAGAACTAATGCTAATATGAATTTACTTCTTTAACGGGCCTGAGCACGGTCTCATAACAGAGAATTTCACCTCTCCAGAAATATAACTAAGGAAAATGCAAGCTAGCTGGACAAAAGCTTTAAAGCCAGAGGAACAGCAGCCTCTTTACTCATAGAATTGGCTGACATTTGCTGCACGTTTACAGGTGCCAGACACTGTGTTAAGAGTTCAATGCTCATATGAAGTGATAACAAAGATCTGAACTAGTCAGTGAGGTTAAAGCCCTGCTAGGACATTTTGACCCCCACGCATCTGTCATTTTGTCATACTGTGGGGGCTTGTGTATTGCTGTGATGCTGGAAGCTATGTCACCGGTATTCAAATACCAGCAGGGTCACATATGGTGGACAGGTTTCAGCTGAGCTTCCAGACTAAGACAGACAAGGAAGAAGGACCTGGCAGTCTACTTCTGAAAAGAATTAGCCAGTGAAAATCTTATGAATAGCAGCGGAACTTTGTCTGATATACTGCTGGAAGATGAACCCCCCAGGTTGGAATGCACTCAAAAGATGACTGGGGAAGAGCTGCCTCCTGAAAGTAGAATCGACCTTAATTACATGGATGGAGTCAAGCTGTCAGGACCTTCATTTGCTGATGTGTCGCAACGCAAAATGAGAAGAAACAGCTGCAAACATCCGTTAATAATCAGAACCTGAACTGTACGAAGTATGAATCTAGGAAAATTGGAAATCGTAAAAAATGAAATGGAATGCATAAAGATTGACACAGCGGAAATGGACTGGTATTGGTCATTTTGAATCAGACAATCATATGGTCTACTATGCCAAAAGTGCCATCTTGAAGAGGAATAGGGTTGTATTCATAGTCAAAAAGAACATTTCAAGATCTATCCTGAAGTACAACGCTGTCAGTGATAGGATAATATCCCTATGCCTACAAGGAAGACCAGTTAATACAACAATTATTCAAATTTACACGTGAACCACTAAGGCCAAAGATGAAGAAATTGAAGATTTTTATCAACTTCTTCAGTCTGAAATTGAACATGCAATCAGGATGCACTCATAATTACTGGTGATTGGAATGCAAAAGTTGGAAACAAAGAAGAAGGATCAGTAGTTGGAAAATATGGTCATGGTGATAGAAACGATGCCAGAGATCTCATGATTGAATTTTGCAACACCAATGACTTCTTCATTGCAAATACCTTTTTTCACCAACATAAACGATGACCATATACATGGACCTCACCAGATAGAATACACAGGAATCAAATTGACTATATCAGTGGAAGAAAATGATGGAAAAGCTCAATATTATCAGTCAGAACAGGTCAGGGGCTGACCGCGGATGACACCATCAATTATTCATATGCAAGTTCAAGTTGAAACTGAAGAAAATTAGAACAAGTCCACGAGAGCCAAAGTACAACCTTGAGTATATCCCACCTGAATTTAGAGACCATCTCAAGAATAGACTTGATGCACTGAACAGTAATGACTGAAGACCAGACAAGTCGTGGGATGACATCAAAGACATCATACATGAAGAAAGCAAGAGGTCATTAAAAAGACAGGAGAGAAAGAAAAGACCTAAATGGATGTCAGAAGAGACTCTGAAACTTACTCTTAAACATCAAACAGCTAAAGAAAAAGGAAGAAATGATGAAGTAAAAGAGCTGAACAGAAGATTTCAAAGGGCTGCTCTAGAAGACAAAGTAAAGTATTGTGATGACAGGTGCAAAGACCTGGAGACAGAAAACCAAAAGAGAAGAACATACTCAGCATTTCTCAAGCTGAAAGAACTGAAGAAAAAATTCAAGCCTCAAGTTGCAATACTGAAGGATTCTATGGGGAAAATATTAAACAACACAGGAAGCATCAAAAGAAGATGGAAGGAATACACAGAGTCACTATACCAAAAAGAACTGGTCAACATTCAACCATTTCAGAGGTAACATATGATCAGGAA
>NW_004444078.1:960339-961727 GCF_000243295.1 Trichechus manatus latirostris
ATACTTTGGACGTGTTATCAGGAGGGACCAGTCCCTGGGGAAGGATATCATGCTTGGTAAAGTAGAGGGTCAGCGAAAAAGAGGAAGACCCTCAAGGAGACGGATTGACACAGTGGCTGCAACAGTGGGCTCAAGCATAGCAACCATTGTGAGGATGGCACAGGACCGGGCAGTGTTTCATTCTGTTGCACATAGGGTTGCTATGAGTCAGAACCAACTCGACGCCACCTAACAACAACAACAACAGGATATTTTCTAGCTGTGCATCCCCAGAAAATATATTTAACCTCTCTGTGCTTCTATTTTTTTATTTGTAAAATGGTTGTAGAAATAATCTCCACCTTACAGGTTGGTGCAAGGTTAAATGAGAAAGTACATGTAAAACATTGATCACCACAATCTGGCACACAGAAAATACTTAAATAAACATTGGCTGTTACTATTATCCACTTACTTATTAGAGATGACAAAACTGGAGTCCTAGGTTAAGTAACTTTTTCAGGACCATACAGCAAGTAGTGTGCAAAGCTAGGATTTGAATTCAGAAGGTCTGCCTCCAAAGTCCATGTGCTTAAGTAGTAAACCTTAACTTTCCCAACAAACACATTCCCTAAAACTCAAGGTTATTTAATCTCAGCCCTTTCAGAAATGGAGAGGCATCATAAAAATAAGATGCTGGGGGAGGAAGGTTCTTTTTGGTTAACAGTTTGTGACAGATCGTGGATCTAAGAATAGAATTGTTAGTTGCTACAAAGGCTAATGATGCCACAGATTTGAAGGCAGTGTTGAGAAAGACCCCATTTCTCAATGGGAAGGGTCAGTGCAGGAAAAGATGTTAGCTGAAACTAGATTTCTTTCATGTGCAATTCAAGCATGCTTATAAAACTAAAAAAATAAATAAAACTCTTTTGAATCAATGGCTCCAGTGAGGACATAGCATTTTTAACCTAAAGCAAATAGAAATTACCTTTTGTAATAGAAGGCTAGACAAGTTCCCAACTAGTAAATGCATTTTATATTCACCATGTGCCAGACACTTTATCGTACTGTATCATAATCTCTATCAAAACTCCATGAAATAGATATTATTAGCTTTATTTTATGGAAGAGAAAATAGATTAATCGACAAGGTCACAAAATGACAGAACAAGAATGTGAACCCATGTCTGTCTGGCTCCAAAAGCCAGTGTTTTAACTACGATACTTACACTGCCTTATTGCTTGCGTTCTAATGCTGTTTATGAACAAGAATTCTAAGTAAGGAATATTATAGATGAGGTTCTCTTCCTATATAATAGAATTAGCTTAGCTTATCCAGCTTGTCACACATGGAAGAGGCTTAATAATTGTTACCCTTCCTTCTAACCATACACATGTAAAGCACTTGG